>NC_039365.1:47168785-47169009 GCF_003573695.1 Papaver somniferum
ATTAGGGTTACATAAACTCTATAAATACATGTATCCTAAACCCAAGAATAGAGGGAATATTAGGTTAGCTAACCCGGAGAAAAATACCCTTGTATCAAATACATCAATAAAATACCTCTCCGTTCCTCCGTGGATGTAGGCAACACTTTTCGAACCACGTAAATTCTTGTCTTCTTATATATTTTTGATCGTTTTTCTAACCCTAATGATCATCAAATCATCGT
>NC_039365.1:47169019-47192744 GCF_003573695.1 Papaver somniferum
TCCAGTGTTCTAGAAACTTGGATGTGCACTTGGAGCAGTAACATGATCGGGTTCGAGGTTCGTGAACAACGACATGATCGGGTTCGAGGTTCGTGGATAGCGACATGATCGAGAGTTCGAGATGAGGATTGCTTAAACACTTCAATATTTAGCCTTGCATCACATTGCAAGGACCTAAAGCCTCACCTTGCACGTGAGCACTTAAGTTTTGCTTTCGCAAGCATAAAATCTCTTCTTGCACGCGAGTATGAAAGACTTGAACCTTGGCAAGCATAAAGTCTCTTCTCAACCACGAGCCCAACGCCCGATGTTGGTCCAAAGACTCGTACTCAACACAATCGATACATCCAACCTTCCCGAGCAGCGAGCGCTACAGCCTTGTTAAGTTGCGAGCAAAAAGCCTTTCCCCAGTCTTAAGCACATTACGTTTCACTTAAGACTCGACTAGCTCTCGAGCATCACAAGTCCACCACGTGAAAAAAAAGCCTCGCCTAGCACGTGAGCAATATTATTTTATTTTTTTTTACTTTTCATTTTTTTTTTGCAGGTAATTACAGCCTGGGGCGTCTTCGCAATATCTATACTCACGCTTGGGGGAGAGTTTCATCATCAACGTTCGACGCAAAAGGATAAACAATTTTCTTAACCACCAACAAGTTGGAGGTTAAGAGGGGGCGATGTTTGTACCGTGTATTTTATACACGGTGAGCCCGTAATCAAGCCCGTCTAGCCATCCCATGACGGAAGATTCTAGAAGTTTCCAGAAGGCTTGTTTCCCAAGTTGCTTGCACATGAAGTTTACATCAATATTAGGGTTACATAAACTCTATAAATACATGTATCCTAAACCCAAGAATAGAGGGAATATTAGGTTAGCTAACCCGGAGAAAAATACCCTTGTATCAAATACATCAATAAAATACCTCTCCGTTCCTCCGTGGATGTAGGCAACACTTTTCGAACCACGTAAATTCTTGTCTTCTTATATATTTTTGATCGTTTTTCTAACCCTAATGATCATCAAATCATCGTTTTTAGTGCCTAGAATTTATTTTGGGTACAAAGATTGGCGCCGACTAAGGGGATTCGAGTAAAACGATCGTGTTTTACCAGTGAGAGAAGCCTCGGAAAAATCATGAACGAGATTCCAACAAAAATCAGCAAGAAAAAATAAAAAAATAGGGTTCTTACGTAACTGTTGTGAAGGTTGAAGAAACGTTGCAAACAGTTACAGAAACCGTTGCGAAGGCAGTAGCAGAAGCTTTCCAGCACAGTAACAGATATAAATGTTGCAGAAATCATTACAAAAGCACTTATCCTTTACAACCCTATAAGTCCAGCTTTCTGTACAGCTTCAGATCCAGCGAATCATGTCCGTTAGATATAGAAGATCTTGACCGTAAGATCTTTCCATCCAAGGATCCAGCTCCCGGTTCACAAACAGGTTCAGTGTCAGACCGGTTCTGTTCAGATCGAACCAGTTCAGTACGGTTCAAAACGAACCAGACCGATAGGGCCCAACCAGTTGACTGGATTCTCCACGTCAGCAGAAGTCCACGTCATCAGTGAATGTCATCATACTCTAATGACACGTCAGCGGAATCATCCACAGCAACAGTGCCACATCAACACACAGTCCAGTCAGCAACGACACATCATCAATTTTTGCCACGTCAGCGTCACAGTATGATGGATGTTTTGCTGCGTCAGCTGCCACGTCAGTGTCGTTCGTACGCCACGTCAGCAAGTCATCCCGATCAGCAATAACACGTCAGCAATTCTGCATAGTCATCACTGCCATGTATGCAACAGCGCGCGTTTCGTTCAAAGCTTGTTTCGTCAATAACCTCTTCTTTTTCAGTCCGAATTGAGTGATTTTTGGCTCGTTATAATCGTCTTTCAATTCCCTACAACATGGAAACAAAAAATCCAGTGTTCTAGAAACTTGGATGTGCACTTGGAGCAGTAACATGATCGGGTTCGAGGTTCGTGGACAACGACATGATCGGGTTCGAGGTTCGTGGATAGCGACATGATCGAGAGTTCGAGATGAGGATTGCTTAAACACTTCAATATTTAGCCTTGCATCACATTGCAAGGACCTAAAGCCTCACCTTGCACGTGAGCACTTAAGTTTTGCTTTCGCAAGCATAAAATCTCTTCTTGCACGCGAGTATGAAAGACTTGAACCTTGGCAAGCATAAAGTCTCTTCTCAACCACGAGCCCAACGCCCGATGTTGGTCCAAAGACTCGTACTCAACACAATCGATACATCCAACCTTCCCGAGCAGCGAGCGCTACAGCCTTGTTAAGTTGCGAGCAAAAAGCCTTTCCCCAGTCTCAAGCACATTACGTTTCACTTAAGACTCGACTAGCTCTCGAGCATCACAAGTCCACCACGTGAAAAAAAAGCCTCGCCTAGCACGTGAGCAATATTATTTTATTTTTTTTTACTTTTCATTTTTTTTTTTGCAGGTAATTACAGCCTGGGGCGTCTTCGCAATATCTATACTCACGCTTGGGGGCGAGTTTCATCATCAACGTTCGACGCAAAAGGATAAACAATTTTCTTAACCACCAACAAGTTGGAGGTTAAGAGGGGGCGATGTTTGTACCGTGTATTTTATACACGGTGAGCCCGTAATCAAGCCCGTCTAGCCAGCCCATGACGGAAGATTCTAGAAGTTTCCAGAAGGCTTGTTTCCCAAGTTGCTTGCACATGAAGTTTACATCAATATTAGGGTTACATAAACTCTATAAATACATGTATCCTAAACCCAAGAATAGAGGGAATATTAGGTTAGCTAACCCGGAGAAAAATACCCTTGTATCAAATACATCAATAAAATACCTCTCCGTTCCTCCGTGGATGTAGGCAACACTTTTCGAACCACGTAAATTCTTGTCTTCTTATATATTTTTGATCGTTTTTCTAACCCTAATGATCATCAAATCATCGTGTTTAGTGCCTAGAATTTATTTTGGGTACAAAGATTGGCGCCGACTAAGGGGATTCGAGTAAAACGATCGTGTTTTACCAGTGAGAGAAGCCTCGGAAAAATCATGAACGAGATTCCAACAAAAATCAGCAAGAAAAAAATAAAAAAATAGGGTTCTTACGTAACTGTTGCGAAGGTTGAAGAAACGTTGCAAACAGTTACAGAAACCGTTGCGAAGGAAGTAGCAGAAGCTTTGCAGCACAGTAACAGATATAAATGTTGCAGAAATCATTACAAAAGCACTTATCCTGTACAACCCTATAAGTCCAGCTTTCTGTACAGCTTCAGATCCAGCGAATCATGTCCGTCAGATATAGAACATCTTGACCGTAAGATCTTTCCAGCCAAGGATCCAGCTCCTGGTTCACAAACAGGTTCAGTGTCAGACCGGTTCTGTTCAGATCGAACCAGTTCAGTACGGTTCAAAACGAACCAGACCGATAGGGCCCAACCAGTTGACTGGATTCTCCACGTCAGCAGAAGTCCACGTCATCAGTGACATGTCATCATACTCTAATGACACGTCAGCGGAATCATCCACACCAACAGTGCCACATCAGCACACAGTCCAGTCAGCAACGACACATCATCAATTTTTGCCACGTCAGCGTCACAGTATGATGGATGTTTTGCTGCGTCAGCTGCCACATCAGTGTCGTTCGTACTCCACGTCAGCAAGTCATCCCAATCAGCAGTAACACGTCAGCAATTCTGCACAGTCATCACTGCCATGTATGCGACATCGCGCGTTTCGTTCAAAGCTTATTTCGTCACCAACTTCTTCTTTTTAAGTCAGAATTGATTGATTTTTGGCTCGTTAGAATCATCTTTCAATTCCCTACAACATGGAAACAAAAAATCCAGTGTTCTAGAAACTTGGATGTGCACTTGGAGCAGTAACATGATCGGGTTCGAGGTTCGTGGACAACGACATGATCGGGTTCGAGGTTCGTGGATAGCGACATGATCGAGAGTTCGAGATGAGGATTGCTTAGACCCTTCAATATTTAGCCTTGCATCACATCGCAAGCACCTAAAGCCTCACCTTGCACGTGAGCACTTAAGTTTTGCTTTCGCAAGCATAAAATCTATTCTTGCACGCGAGTATGAAAGACTTGCACATTGGAAAGCATAAAGTCTCTTCTCAACCACGAGACCAATGCCCGATGTTGGTCCAAAGACTCGTACTCAACACAATAAATACAGCCAGCCTTCCCGAGCAGCGAGCGCTACAGCCTTGTTATGTTGCGAGCAAAAAGCCTTGCCCCAGTAGCAAGAACATTACGTTTCACTTAAGACTCGACTAGCTCTCGAGCATCACAAGTCCACCACGTGAAAAAAAGTCTCGCCTAGCACGTGAGCAATATTATTTTATTTTATTTTACTTTTCATTTTTTTTTTGCAGGTAATTACAGCTGGGGGCGTCTTCGCAATATCTATACTCACGCTTGGGGGAGAGTTTCATCATCAACGTTCGACGCAAAAGGATAAACAATTTTCTTAACCACCAACAAGTTGGAGGTTAAGAGGGGGCGATTTTGTACCGTGTATTTTATACAAGGTGAGCCCGTAATCAAGCCCGTCTAGCCAGCCCATGACGGAAGATTCTAGAAGTTTCCAGAAGGCTTGTTTCCCAAGTTGCTTGCACATGAAGTTTACATCAAAATTAGGGTTATATAAACTCTATAAATACATGTATCCTAAACCCAAGAATTGAGGGAATATTAGGTTAGCTAACCCGGAGAAAAACACCCTTGTATCAAATACATCAATAAAATACCTCTTCGTTCCTCCGTGGATGTAGGCAACACTTACCGAACCACGTAAAATTCTTGTCTTCTTATATATTTTTGATTGTTTTTCTAACCCTAATGATCATCAAATCATCGTGTTTAGTGCCTAGAATTTATTTTGGGTACAAAGATTGGCGCCGACTAAGGGGATTCGAGTAAAACGATCGTGTTTTACCAGTGAGAGAAGCCTCGGAAAAATCATGAACGAGATTCCAACAAAAATCAGCAAGAAAAAATAAAAAAATAGGGTTCTTACGTAACTGTTGTGAAGGTTGAAGAAACGTTGCAAACAGTTACAGAAACCGTTGCGAAGGCAGTAGCAGAAGCTTTCCAGCACAGTAACAGATATAAATGTTGCAGAAATCATTACAAAAGCACTTATCCTTTACAACCCTATAAGTCCAGCTTTCTGTACAGCTTCAGATCCAGCGAATCATGTCCGTTAGATATAGAAGATCTTGACCGTAAGATCTTTCCATCCAAGGATCCAGCTCCCGGTTCACAAACAGGTTCAGTGTCAGACCGGTTCTGTTCAGATCGAACCAGTTCAGTACGGTTCAAAACGAACCAGACCGATAGGGCCCAACCAGTTGACTGGATTCTCCACGTCAGCAGAAGTCCACGTCATCAGTGAATGTCATCATACTCTAATGACACGTCAGCGGAATCATCCACAGCAACAGTGCCACATCAACACACAGTCCAGTCAGCAACGACACATCATCAATTTTTGCCACGTCAGCGTCACAGTATGATGGATGTTTTGCTGCGTCAGCTGCCACGTCAGTGTCGTTCGTACGCCACGTCAGCAAGTCATCCCGATCAGCAATAACACGTCAGCAATTCTGCATAGTCATCACTGCCATGTATGCAACAGCGCGCGTTTCGTTCAAAGCTTGTTTCGTCAATAACCTCTTCTTTTTCAATCCGAATTGAGTGATTTTTGGCTCGTTATAATCGTCTTTCAATTCCCTACAACATGGAAACAAAAAATCCAGTGTTCTAGAAACTTGGATGTGCACTTGGAGCAGTAACATGATCGGGTTCGAGGTTCGTGGACAACGACATGATCGGGTTCGAGGTTCGTGGATAGCGACATGATCGAGAGTTCGAGATGAGGATTGCTTAAACACTTCAATATTTAGCCTTGCATCACATTGCAAGGACCTAAAGCATCACCTTGCACGTGAGCACTTAAGTTTTGCTTTCGCAAGCATAAAATCTCTTCTTGCACGCGAGTATGAAAGACTTGAACCTTGGCAAGCATAAAGTCTCTTCTCAACCACGAGCCCAACGCCCGATGTTGGTCCAAAGACTCGTACTCAACACAATCGATACATCCAACCTTCCCGAGCAGCGAGCGCTACAGCCTTGTTAAGTTGCGAGCAAAAAGCCTTTCCCCAGTCTCAAGCACATTACGTTTCACTTAAGACTCGACTAGCTCTCGAGCATCACAAGTCCACCACGTGAAAAAAAAGCCTCGCCTAGCACGTGAGCAATATTATTTTTTTTTTTTTTACTTTTCATTTTTTTTTTTTGCAGGTAATTACAGCCTGGGGCGTCTTCGCAATATCTATACTCACGCTTGGGGGCGAGTTTCATCATCAACGTTCGACGCAAAAGGATAAACAATTTTCTTAACCACCAACAAGTTGGAGGTTAAGAGGGGGCGATGTTTGTACCGTGTATTTTATACACGGTGAGCCCGTAATCAAGCCCGTCTAGCCATCCCATGACGGAAGATTCTAGAAGTTTCCAGAAGGCTTGTTTCCCAAGTTGCTTGCACATGAAGTTTACATCAATATTAGGGTTACATAAACTCTATAAATACATGTATCCTAAACCCAAGAATAGAGGGAATATTAGGTTAGCTAACCCGGAGAAAAATACCCTTGTATCAAATACATCAATAAAATACCTCTCCGTTCCTCCGTGGATGTAGGCAACACTTTTCGAACCACGTAAATTCTTGTCTTCTTATATATTTTTGATCGTTTTTCTAACCCTAATGATCATCAAATCATCGTGTTTAGTGCCTAGAATTTATTTTGGGTACAAAGATTGGCGCCGACTAAGGGGATTCGAGTAAAACGATCGTGTTTTACCAGTGATAGAAGCCTCGGAAAAATCATGAACGAGATTCCAACAAAAATCAGCAAGAAAAAATAAAAAAATAGGGTTCTTACGTAACTGTTGTGAAGGTTGAAGAAACGTTGCAAACAGTTACAGAAACCGTTGCGAAGGCAGGAGCAGAAGCTTTCCAGCACAGTAACAGATATAAATGTTGCAGAAATCATTACAAAAGCACTTATCCTTTACAACCCTATAAGTCCAGCTTTCTGTACAGCTTCAGATCCAGCGAATCATGTCCGTTAGATATAGAAGATCTTGACCGTAAGATCTTTCCATCCAAGGATCCAGCTCCCGGTTCACAAACAGGTTCAGTGTCAGACCGGTTCTGTTCAGATCGAACCAGTTCAGTACGGTTCAAAACGAACCAGACCGATAGGGCCCAACCAGTTGACTGGATTCTCCACGTCAGCAGAAGTCCACGTCATCAGTGAATGTCATCATACTCTAATGACACGTCAGCGGAATCATCCACAGCAACAGTGCCACATCAACACACAGTCCAGTCAGCAACGACACATCATCAATTTTTGCCACGTCAGCGTCACAGTATGATGGATGTTTTGCTGCGTCAGCTGCCACGTCAGTGTCGTTCGTACGCCACGTCAGCAAGTCATCCCGATCAGCAATAACACGTCAGCAATTCTGCATAGTCATCACTGCCATGTATGCAACAGCGCGCGTTTCGTTCAAAGCTTGTTTCGTCAATAACCTCTTCTTTTTCAGTCCGAATTGAGTGATTTTTGGCTCGTTATAATCGTCTTTCAATTCCCTACAACATGGAAACAAAAAATCCAGTGTTCTAGAAACTTGGATGTGCACTTGGAGCAGTAACATGATCGGGTTCGAGGTTCGTGGACAACGACATGATCGGGTTCGAGGTTCGTGGATAGCGACATGATCGAGAGTTCGAGATGAGGATTGCTTAAACACTTCAATATTTAGCCTTGCATCACATTGCAAGGACCTAAAGCCTCACCTTGCACGTGAGCACTTAAGTTTTGCTTTCGCAAGCATAAAATCTCTTCTTGCACGCGAGTATGAAAGACTTGAACCTTGGCAAGCATAAAGTCTCTTCTCAACCACGAGCCCAACGCCCGATGTTGGTCCAAAGACTCGTACTCAACACAATCGATACATCCAACCTTCCCGAGCAGCGAGCGCTACAGCCTTGTTAAGTTGCGAGCAAAAAGCCTTTCCCCAGTCTCAAGCACATTACGTTTCACTTAAGACTCGACTAGCTCTCGAGCATCACAAGTCCACCACGTGAAAAAAAAGCCTCGCCTAGCACGTGAGCAATATTATTTTATTTTTTTTTACTTTTCATTTTTTTTTTTGCAGGTAATTACAGCCTGGGGCGTCTTCGCAATATCTATACTCACGCTTGGGGGCGAGTTTCATCATCAACGTTCGACGCAAAAGGATAAACAATTTTCTTAACCACCAACAAGTTGGAGGTTAAGAGGGGGCGATGTTTGTACCGTGTATTTTATACACGGTGAGCCCGTAATCAAGCCCGTCTAGCCAGCCCATGACGGAAGATTCTAGAAGTTTCCAGAAGGCTTGTTTCCCAAGTTGCTTGCACATGAAGTTTACATCAATATTAGGGTTACATAAACTCTATAAATACATGTATCCTAAACCCAAGAATAGAGGGAATATTAGGTTAGCTAACCCGGAGAAAAATACCCTTGTATCAAATACATCAATAAAATACCTCTCCGTTCCTCCGTGGATGTAGGCAACACTTTTCGAACCACGTAAATTCTTGTCTTCTTATATATTTTTGATCGTTTTTCTAACCCTAATGATCATCAAATCATCGTGTTTAGTGCCTAGAATTTATTTTGGGTACAAAGATTGGCGCCGACTAAGGGGATTCGAGTAAAACGATCGTGTTTTACCAGTGAGAGAAGCCTCGGAAAAATCATGAACGAGATTCCAACAAAAATCAGCAAGAAAAAATAAAAAAATAGGGTTCTTACGTAACTGTTGCGAAGGTTGAAGAAACGTTGCAAACAGTTACAGAAACCGTTGCGAAGGCAGTAGTAGAAGCTTTGCAGCACAGTAAGAGATATAAATGTTGCAAAAATCATTACAAAAGCACTTATCATGTACAACCCTATAAGTCCAGCTTCCTGTACAGCTTCAGATCCAGCGAATCATGTCCGTCAGATATAGAAGATCTTGACCGTAAGATCTGCCTAGCCAAGGATCCAGCTCCCGGTTCACAAACAGGTTCAGTGTCAGACCGGTTCGGTTCAGATTGAACCAGTTCAGTACGGTTCAAAACGAACCAGACCGATACGGCCCAACTAGTTGACTGGGCTCGCCACGTCAGCAGAAGTCCACGTCATCAGTGAAATGTCAGAAGACTCTAATGACACGTCAGCGGAATAATCCACACCAGCAGTGCCATATCAGCACACAGTCCAGTCAGGAACGACACATCATCAAATTTTTCCACGTCAGCGTCACAGGATGCTGGATGTTTTGCCGCGTCAGCTGCCACGTCAGCCCCGTTCGTACGCCATGTCAGAAAGTCATTCCAATAAACAGTAACACGTCAGCAATTCTACACAGTCATCACTGCCATGTATGCAACATCGTGCGTTTCGTTCAAAGCTTGTTTCGTCAATAACTTCTTCGTTTTAAGTCCGAATTAAGTGATTTTTGGCTCGTTAGAATCGTCTTTCAATTCCCTACAACATGGAAACAAAAAATCCAGTGTACTAGAAACTTGGATGTGCACTTAGAGCAGTAACATGATCGGGTTCGAGGTTCGTGGACAACGACATGATCGGGTTCAAGGTTCGTGGATAGCGACATGATCGAGAGTTCGAGATGAGGATTGATTAGACCCTTCAATATTTAGCCTTGCATCAAATCGCAAGAACCTAAAGCCTCACCTTGCACGTGAGCACTTAAGTCTTGCTTTCTCAAGCATAAAATCTCGTCTTGCACGCGAGTATGAAAGACTTGTACCTTGGCAAGCATAAAGTCTCTTCTCAACCACGAGCCCAACGCCCGATGTTGGTCCAAAGACTCGTACTCAACACAAGAAATACATCCAGCCTTCCCGAGCAGCGAGCGATACAACCTTGTTACGTTGCGAGCAAAAATACTTGCCCCAGCGGCAAGCACATTACGTTTCACTTAAGACTAGACTAGCTCTCGAGCATCAAAAGTCCACCACGTGGCAAAAAGTCTCGCCTAGCACGTGAGCAATATATTTTTTTTTTTACTTTTCATTTTTTTTTTTTGCAGGTAATTACAGCGGAGGGCGTCTTCGCAATATCTCTACTCACGCTTGGGGGCGAGTTTCATCATCAACGTTCGACGCAAAAGGATAAACAATTTTCTTAACCACCAACAAGTTGGAGGTTAAGAGGGGGCGATGTTTGTACCGTGTATTTTATACACGGTGAGCCCGTAATCAAGCCCGTCTAGCCATCCCATGACGGAAGATTCTAGAAGTTTCCAGAAGGCTTGTTTCCCAAGTTGCTTGCACATGAAGTTTACATCAATATTAGGGTTACATAAACTCTATAAATACATGTATCCTAAACCCAAGAATAGAGGGAATATTAGGTTAGCTAACCCGGAGAAAAATACCCTTGTATCAAATACATCAATAAAATACCTCTCCGTTCCTCCGTGGATGTAGGCAACACTTTTCGAACCACGTAAATTCTTGTCTTCTTATATATTTTTGATCGTTTTTCTAACCCTAATGATCATCAAATCATCGTGTTTAGTGCCTAGAATTTATTTTGGGTACAAAGATTGGCGCCGACTAAGGGGATTCGAGTAAAACGATCGTGTTTTACCAGTGAGAGAAGCCTCGGAAAAATCATGAACGAGATTCCAACAAAAATCAGCAAGAAAAAATAAAAAAATAGGGTTCTTACGTAACTGTTGTGAAGGTTGAAGAAACGTTGCAAACAGTTACAGAAACCGTTGCGAAGGCAGTAGCAGAAGCTTTCCAGCACAGTAACAGATATAAATGTTGCAGAAATCATTACAAAAGCACTTATCCTTTACAACCCTATAAGTCCAGCTTTCTGTACAGCTTCAGATCCAGCGAATCATGTCCGTGAGATATAGAAGATCTTGACCGTAAGATCTTTCCATCCAAGGATCCAGCTCCCGGTTCACAAACAGGTTCAGTGTCAGACCGGTTCTGTTCAGATCGAACCAGTTCAGTACGGTTCAAAACGAACCAGACCGATAGGGCCCAACCAGTTGACTGGATTCTCCACGTCAGCAGAAGTCCACGTCATCAGTGAATGTCATCATACTCTAATGACACGTCAGCGGAATCATCCACAGCAACAGTGCCACATCAACACACAGTCCAGTCAGCAACGACACATCATCAATTTTTGCCACGTCAGTGTCACAGTATGATGGATGTTTTGCTGCGTCAGCTGCCACGTCAGTGTCGTTCGTACGCCACGTCAGCAAGTCATCCCGATCAGCAATAACACGTCAGCAATTCTGCATAGTCATCACTGCCATGTATGCAACAGCGCGCGTTTCGTTCAAAGCTTGTTTCGTCAATAACCTCTTCTTTTTCAGTCCGAATTGAGTGATTTTTGGCTCGTTATAATCGTCTTTCAATTCCCTACAACATGGAAACAAAAAATCCAGTGTTCTAGAAACTTGGATGTGCACTTGGAGCAGTAACATGATCGGGTTCGAGGTTCGTGGACAACGACATGATCGGGTTCGAGGTTCGTGGATAGCGACATGATCGAGAGTTCGAGATGAGGATTGCTTAGACCCTTCAATATTTAGCCTTGCATCACATCGCAAGCACCTAAATCCTCACCTTGCACGTGAGCACTTAAGTTTTGCTTTCGCAAGCATAAAATTTCTTCTTGCACGCGAGTATGAAAGACTTGCACCTTGGCAAGCATAAATCTCTTCCCAACCACGATCCCAACGCCCGATGTTGGTCCAAAGACTCGTACTCAACACAAGCCATACAGCCAGCCTTCCCGAGCAGCGAGCGCTACAGCCTTGTTACGTTGCGAGCAAAAAGCCTCGCCCCAGTCGCAAGTACATTACGTTTCACTTAAGACTCGACTAGCTCTCGAGCATCACAAGTCCACCACGTGGCAAAAGGTCTCGCCTAGCACGTGAGCAATATTATTTTATTTTTGTTTACTTTTCATTTTATTTTTTATTTTTTTTTGCAGGTAATTACTGCTGGGGGCGTCTTCGCAATATCTATACTCACGCTTGGGGGAGAGTTTCATCATCAACGTTCGACGCAAAAGGATAAACAATTTTCTTAACCACCAACAAGTTGGGAGTTAAGAGGGGGCGATGTTTGTACCGTGTATTTTATACACGGTGAGCCCGTAATCAAGCCCGTCTAGCCAGCCCATGACGGAAGATTCTAGAAGTTTCCAGAAGGCTTGTTGCCCAAGTTTCTTGCACATGAAGTTTACATCAAAATTAGGGTTACATAAACTCTATAAATACATGTATCCTAAACCCAAGAATAGAGGGAATATTAGGTTAACTAACCCGGAGAAAAACACCCGTGTATCAAATACATCAATAAAATACCTCTTCGTTCCTCCGTGGATGTAGGCAACACTTTCCGAACCACGTAAATTCTTGTCTTCTTATATATTTTTGATCGTTTTTCTAACCCGGCGTAAATTCTTGTATTCTTAGGTTAGCTATCCCGGAGTAAATTCTTGTCTTCTTATTTTGGGTACAAAGATTGGCGCCGACTAAGGGGATTCGAGTAAAACGATCGTGTTTTACCAGTGAGAGAATCCTCAGAAAAATCATGAACGAGATTCCAACAAAAATCAGCAAGAAAAAAATAAAAAATAGGGTTCTTATGTAACTGTTGCGAAGGTTAAAGAAACGTTGCAAACAGTTACAGAAACCGCTGCGAAGGCAGTAGCAGAAGCTTTGCAGCACAGTAACAGATATAAATGTTGCAGAAATCATTACAAAAGCACTTATCCTGTACAACCCTATAAGTCCATCTTACTGTACAACTTCAGATCCAGCGAATCAAGTCCGTCAGATATAGAACATCTTGACGTAAGATCTGTCCAGCCAAGGATCCAGCTCCCGGTTCACAAACAGGTTCAGTATCAGACCGGTTCTGTCCAGATCGAACCAGTTTAGTACGGTTCAAAACGAACCAGACCGATAGGGCCCAACCAGTTGACTGGATTCGCCACGTCAGCAGAAGTCCACGTCATCAATGACATGTCATCATACTCTAATGACACGTCAGCGGAATCATCCACACCAACAGTGCCACATCAGCACACAGTCCAGTCAGTAACGACACATCATCAATTTTTGCCACGTCAGCGTCACAGTATGATGGATGTTTTGCTGCGTCAGCTGCCACGTCAGTGTCGTTCGTACGCCACGTCAGCAAGTCATCCCGATCAGCAATAACACGTCAGCAATTCTGCATAGTCATCACTGCCATGTATGCAACAGCGCGTGTTTCGTTCAAAGCTTGTTTCGTCAATAACCTCTTCTTTTTCAGACCAAATTGAGTGATTTTTGGCTCGTTAGAATTTTCTTTCAATTCCCTACAACATGGAAACAAAAAATCCAGTGTTATAGAAACTTGGATGTTTGTACCGTGTATTTTATACACGGTGAGCCCGTAATCAAGCCCGTATAGCCAGCCCATGACGGAAGATTCTAGAAATTTCCAGAAGGCTTGTTGCCCAAGTTTCTTGCACATGAAGTTTACATCAAAATTAGGGTTACATAAACTCTATAAATACATGTATCCTAAACCCAAGAATAGAGGGAATATTAGGTTAGCTAACCCGGAGAAAAACACCCTTGTATCAAATACATCAATAAAATACCTCTTCGTTCCTCCGTGGATGTAGGCAACACTTTCCGAACCACGTAAATTCTTGTCTTCTTATATATTTTTGATCGTTTTTCTAACCCTAATCATCATCAACTCATCGTGTTTAGTGCCTAGAATTTATTTTGGGTACAAATATTGGCGCCGACTAAGGGGATTCGAGTAAAACGATCGTGTTTTACCAGTGAGAGAATCCTCGGAAAAATCATGAACGAGATTCCAACAAAAATCAGCAAGAAAAAGTAAAAAAATAGGGTTCTTACGTAACTGTTGCGAAGGTTGAAGAAACGTTGCAAACAGTTACAGAAACCGTTGCGAAGGCAGTAACAGAAGCTTTGCAGCACAGTAACAGATATAAATGTTGCAGAAATCATTACAAAAGCACTTATCCTGTACAACCCTATAAGTCCAGCTTTCTGTACAGCTTCAGATCCAGCCAATCATGTCCGTCAGATATAGAATATCTTGACCGTAAGATCTGTCCAGCCAAGGATCCAGCTCCCGGTTCACAAACAGGTTCAGTGTCAGACCGGTTCTGTTCAGATCGAACCAGTTCAGTACGGTTCAAAACGAACCAGACCGATAGGGCCCAACCAGTTGACTGGATTCGCCACGTCAGTAGAAGTCCACGTCATCATACTCTAATGACACGTCAGCAGAATCATCCACACCAACAGTGCCACATCAGCACACAGTCCAGTCAGTAACGACACATCATCAATTTTTGCCACGTCAGCGTCACAGTATGATGGATGTTTTGCTGCTTCAGCTGCCACGTCAGTGCCGTTCGTACGCCACGTCAGCAAGTCATCTCGATCAGCAATAACACGTCAGCAATTCTGCATAGTCATCACTGCCATGTATGCAACAACGCGCGTTTCGTTCAAAGCTTGTTTCGTCAATAACCTCTTCGTTTTAAGTCCGAATTGATTGATTTTTGGCTCGTTAGAATCGTCTTTCAATTCCCTACAACATGGAAACAAAAATTCCTGAGTTCTAGAAACTTGGATGTGCACTAGGAGCAGTAACATGATCGGGTTCGAGGTTCGTGAACAACGACATGATCGGGTTCGAGGTTCGTGGATAGCGACATGATCGAGAGTTCGAGATGAGGATTGCTTACACCCTTCAATATTTAGCCTTGCATCACATTGCAAGGACCAAAAGCCTCACCTTGCACGTGAGCACTTAAGTTTTGCTTTCGCAAGCATAAAATATCTTCTTGCGCGCGAGTATGAAAGACTTGAACCTTCGCAAGCATAAAGTCTCTTCTCAACCACGAGCCCAACGCCCGATGTTGGTCCAAAGACTCGTACTCAACACAATCGATACATCCAGCCTTCCCGAGCAGCGAGCGCTACAGCCTTGTTAAGTTGCGAGCAAAAAGCCTTTCCCCAGTCGCAAGCACATTGCGTTTCACTTAAGACTCGACTAGCTCTCGAGCATCACAAGTCCACCACGTGAAAAAAAAGCCTCTCCTAGCACGTGAGCAATATTATTTTATTTTTTTTTACTTTTCATTTTTTTTTGCAGGTAATTACAGCCTGGGGCGTCTTCGCAATATCTATACTCACGCTTGGGGGCGAGTTTCATCATCAACGTTCGACGCAAACGGATAAAAAAATTTCTTAACCACCAACAAGTTGGAGGTTAAGAGGGGGCGATGTTTGTACCATGTATTTTATACACGGTGAGCCCGTAATCAAGCCCGTCTAGCCATCCCATGACGGAAGATTCTAGAAGTTTCCAGAAGGATTGTTTCCCAAGTTGCTTGCAAATGAAGTTTACATCAAAATCAGGGTTACATAAACTCTATAAATACATGTATCCTAAACCCAAGAATAGAGGGAATATTAGGTTAGCTAACCCGGAGAAAAATACCCTTGTATCAAATACATCAATAAAATACCTCTCCGTTCCTCCGTGGATGTAAGCAACACTTTTCGAACCACGTAAATTCTTGTCTTCTTATATATTTTTGATCGTTTTTCTAACCCTAATGATCATCAAATCATCGTGTTTAGTTCCTAGAATTTATTTTGGGTACAAAGATTGGCGCCGACTAAGGGGATTCGAGTAAAACGATCGTGTTTTACCAGTGAGAGAAGCCTCGGAAAAATAATGAACGAGACTCCAACAAAAATCAGCAAGAAAAAATAAAAAAATAGGGTTCTTACGTAACTGTTGCGAAGGTTGAAGAAACGTTGCAAACAGTTACAGAAACCGTTGCGAAGGCAGTAGCAGAAGCTTTGCAGCACAGTAACAGATATAAATGTTGCAGAAATCATTACAAAAGCACTTATCCTGTACAACCCTATAAGTCCAGCTTTCTGTACAGCTTCAGATCCAGCGAGTCATGTCCGTCAGATATAGAAGATCTTGACCGTAAGATCTGTCCATCCAAGGATCCATCTCCCGGTTCACAAACAGGTTCAGTGTCAGACCGGTTCTGTTCAGATCGAACCAGTTCAGTACGGTTCAAAACGAACCAGACCGATAGGGCCCAACCAGTTGACTGGATTCGCCACGTCAGCAGAAGTCCACGTCATCAGTGAGATGTCATCATACTCTAATGACACGTCAGCGGAATCATCCACACCAACAGTGCCACATCAGCACACAGTCCAGTCAGTAACGACACATCATCAATTTTTGCCACGTCAGCGTCACAGTATGATAGATGTTTTGCTGCGTCAGCTGCCACGTCAGTGTCGTTCGTACGCCACGTCAGCAAGTCATCCCGATCAGCAATAACACGTCAGCAATTCTGCATAGTCATCACTGCCATGTATGCAACAGCGTGCGTTTCGTTCAAAGCTTGTTTCGTCAATAACCTATTCGTTTTAAGTCCGAATTGATTGATTTTTGGCTCGTTAGAATCGTATTTCAATTCCCTACAACATGGAAACAAAAATTCCAGTGTTCTAGAAACTTGGATGTGCACTTGGAGCAGTAACATGATCGGGTTCGAGGTTCTTGAACAACGACATGATCGGGTTCGAGGTTCGTGGATAGCGACATGATCGAGAGTTCGAGATGAGGATTGCTTAGACCCTTCAATATTTAGCCTTGCATCACATTGCAAGGACCTAAAGCCTCACCTTGCACGTGAGCACTTAAGTTTTGCTTTCGCAAGCATAAAATCTCTTCTTGCACGCGAGTATGAAAGACTTGCACCTTGGCAAGCATAAAATCTCTTCTCAACCACGAGCCCAACGCCCGATGTTGGTCCAAAGACTCGTACTAAACACAATCGATACATCCAGCCTTCCCGAGCAGCGAGCGCTACAGCCTTGTTACGTTGCGAGCAAAAAGCCTTTCCCCAGTCGCAAGCACATTACGTTTCACTTAAGACTCGACTAGCTCTCGAGCATCACAAGTCCACCACGTGAAAAAAAAAGCCTCGCCAAGCACGTGAGCAATATTATTTTATTTTTTTTTACTTTTCATTTTTTTTTTTGCAGGTAATTACAGCCTGGGGCGTCTTCGCAATATCTATACTCACGCTTGGGGGAGAGTTTCATCATCAACGTTCGACGCAAAAGGATAAACAATTTTCTTAACCACCAACAAGTTGGAGGTTAAGAGGGGGCGATGTTTGTACCGTGTATTTTATACACGGTGAGCCCGTAATCAAGCCCGTCTAGCCAGCCCATGACGGAAGATTCTAGAAGTTTCCAGAAGGCTTGTTTCCCAAGTTGCTTGCACATGAAGTTTACATCAAAATTAGGGTTACATAAACTCTATAAATACATGTATCCTAAACCCAAGAATAGAGGGAATATTAGGTTAGATAACCCGGAGAAAAACACCCTTGTATCAAATACATCAATAAAATACCTCTTCGTTCCTCCGTGGATGTAGGCAACACTTTCCGAACCACGTAAATTCTTGTCTTCTTATATATTTTTGATCGTTTTTCTAACCCTAATCATCATCAACTCATCGTGTTTAGTGCCTAGAATTTATTTTGGGTACAAATATTGGCGCCGACTAAGGGGATTCGAGTAAAACGATCGTGTTTTACCAGTGAGAGAATCCTCGGAAAAATCATGAACGAGATTCCAACAAAAATCAGCAAGAAAAAGTAAAAAAATAGGGTTCTTACGTAACTGTTGCGAAGGTTGAAGAAACGTTGCAAACAGTTACAGAAACCGTTGCGAAGGCAGTAACAGAAGCTTTGCAGCACAGTAACAGATATAAATGTTGCAGAAATCATTACAAAAGCACTTATCCTGTACAACCCTATAAGTCCAGCTTTCTGTACAGCTTCAGATCCAGCCAATCATGTCCGTCAGATATAGAATATCTTGACCGTAAGATCTGTCCAGCCAAGGATCCAGCTCCCGGTTCACAAACAGGTTCAGTGTCAGACCGGTTCTGTTCAGATCGAACCAGTTCAGTACGGTTCAAAACGAACCAGACCGATAGGGCCCAACCAGTTGACTGGATTCGCCACGTCAGTAGAAGTCTACGTCATCATACTCTAATGACACGTCAGCAGAATCATCCACACCAACAGTGCCACATCAGCACACAGTCCAGTCAGTAACGACACATCATCAATTTTTGCCACGTCAGCGTCACAGTATGATGGATGTTTTGCTGCTTCAGCTGCCACGTCAGTGCCGTTCGTACGCCACGTCAGCAAGTCATCTCGATCAGCAATAACACGTCAGCAATTCTGCATAGTCATCACTGCCATGTATGCAACAACGCGCGTTTCGTTCAAAGCTTGTTTCGTCAATAACCTCTTCGTTTTAAGTCCGAATTGATTGATTTTTGGCTCGTTAGAATCGTCTTTCAATTCCCTACAACATGGAAACAAAAATTCCTGAGTTCTAGAAACTTGGATGTGCACTAGGAGCAGTAACATGATCGGGTTCGAGGTTCGTGAACAACGACATGATCGGGTTCGAGGTTCGTGGATAGCGACATGATCGAGAGTTCGAGATGAGGATTGCTTACACCCTTCAATATTTAGCCTTGCATCACATTGCAAGGACCAAAAGCCTCACCTTGCACGTGAGCACTTAAGTTTTGCTTTCGCAAGCATAAAATATCTTCTTGCGCGCGAGTATGAAAGACTTGAACCTTCGCAAGCATAAAGTCTCTTCTCAACCACGAGCCCAACGCCCGATGTTGGTCCAAAGACTCGTACTAAACACAATCGATACATCCAGCCTTCCCGAGCAGCGAGCGCTACAGCCTTGTTACGTTGCGAGCAAAAAGCCTTTCCCCAGTCGCAAGCACATTACGTTTCACTTAAGACTCGACTAGCTCTCGAGCATCACAAGTCCACCACGTGAAAAAAAAAGCCTCGCCAAGCACGTGAGCAATATTATTTTATTTTTTTTTACTTTTCATTTTTTTTTTTGCAGGTAATTACAGCCTGGGGCGTCTTCGCAATATCTATACTCACGCTTGGGGGAGAGTTTCATCATCAACGTTCGACGCAAAAGGATAAACAATTTTCTTAACCACCAACAAGTTGGAGGTTAAGAGGGGGCGATGTTTGTACCGTGTATTTTATACACGGTGAGCCCGTAATCAAGCCCGTCTAGCCAGCCCATGACGGAAGATTCTAGAAGTTTCCAGAAGGCTTGTTTCCCAAGTTGCTTGCACATGAAGTTTACATCAAAATTAGGGTTACATAAACTCTATAAATACATGTATCCTAAACCCAAGAATAGAGGGAATATTAGGTTAGATAACCCGGAGAAAAACACCCTTGTATCAAATACATCAATAAAATACCTCTTCGTTCCTCCGTGGATGTAGGCAACACTTTCCGAACCACGTAAATTCTTGTCTTCTTATATATTTTTGATCGTTTTTCTAACCCTAATCATCATCAACTCATCGTGTTTAGTGCCTAGAATTTATTTTGGGTACAAATATTGGCGCCGACTAAGGGGATTCGAGTAAAACGATCGTGTTTTACCAGTGAGAGAATCCTCGGAAAAATCATGAACGAGATTCCAACAAAAATCAGCAAGAAAAAGTAAAAAAATAGGGTTCTTACGTAACTGTTGCGAAGGTTGAAGAAACGTTGCAAACAGTTACAGAAACCGTTGCGAAGGCAGTAACAGAAGCTTTGCAGCACAGTAACAGATATAAATGTTGCAGAAATCATTACAAAAGCACTTATCCTGTACAACCCTATAAGTCCAGCTTTCTGTACAGCTTCAGATCCAGCCAATCATGTCCGTCAGATATAGAATATCTTGACCGTAAGATCTGTCCAGCCAAGGATCCAGCTCCCGGTTCACAAACAGGTTCAGTGTCAGACCGGTTCTGTTCAGATCGAACCAGTTCAGTACGGTTCAAAACGAACCAGACCGATAGGGCCCAACCAGTTGACTGGATTCGCCACGTCAGTAGAAGTCTACGTCATCATACTCTAATGACACGTCAGCAGAATCATCCACACCAACAGTGCCACATCAGCACACAGTCCAGTCAGTAACGACACATCATCAATTTTTGCCACGTCAGCGTCACAGTATGATGGATGTTTTGCTGCTTCAGCTGCCACGTCAGTGCCGTTCGTACGCCACGTCAGCAAGTCATCTCGATCAGCAATAACACGTCAGCAATTCTGCATAGTCATCACTGCCATGTATGCAACAACGCGCGTTTCGTTCAAAGCTTGTTTCGTCAATAACCTCTTCGTTTTAAGTCCGAATTGATTGATTTTTGGCTCGTTAGAATCGTCTTTCAATTCCCTACAACATGGAAACAAAAATTCCTGAGTTCTAGAAACTTGGATGTGCACTAGGAGCAGTAACATGATCGGGTTCGAGGTTCGTGAACAACGACATGATCGGGTTCGAGGTTCGTGGATAGCGACATGATCGAGAGTTCGAGATGAGGATTGCTTACACCCTTCAATATTTAGCCTTGCATCACATTGCAAGGACCAAAAGCCTCACCTTGCACGTGAGCACTTAAGTTTTGCTTTCGCAAGCATAAAATATCTTCTTGCGCGCGAGTATGAAAGACTTGAACCTTCGCAAGCATAAAGTCTCTTCTCAACCACGAGCCCAACGCCCGATGTTGGTCCAAAGACTCGTACTAAACACAATCGATACATCCAGCCTTCCCGAGCAGCGAGCGCTACAGCCTTGTTACGTTGCGAGCAAAAAGCCTTTCCCCAGTCGCAAGCACATTACGTTTCACTTAAGACTCGACTAGCTCTCGAGCATCACAAGTCCACCACGTGAAAAAAAAAGCCTCGCCAAGCACGTGAGCAATATTATTTTATTTTTTTTTACTTTTCATTTTTTTTTTTGCAGGTAATTACAGCCTGGGGCGTCTTCGCAATATCTATACTCACGCTTGGGGGAGAGTTTCATCATCAACGTTCGACGCAAAAGGATAAACAATTTTCTTAACCACCAACAAGTTGGAGGTTAAGAGGGGGCGATGTTTGTACCGTGTATTTTATACACGGTGAGCCCGTAATCAAGCCCGTCTAGCCAGCCCATGACGGAAGATTCTAGAAGTTTCCAGAAGGCTTGTTTCCCAAGTTGCTTGCACATGAAGTTTACATCAAAATTAGGGTTACATAAACTCTATAAATACATGTATCCTAAACCCAAGAATAGAGGGAATATTAGGTTAGCTAACCCGGAGAAAAACACCCTTGTATCAAATACATCAATAAAATACCTCTTCGTTCCTCCGTGGATGTATGCTACACTTTTCGAACCACGTAAATTCTTGTCTTCTTATATATTTTTGATCCTTTTTCTAACCCTAATGATCATCAAATCATCGTGTTTAGTGCCTAGAATTTATTTTGGGTACAAAGATTGGCGCCGACTAAGGGGATTCGAGTAAAACGATCGTGTTTTACCAGTGAGAGAAGCCTCGGAAAAATCATGAACGAGACTCCAACAAAAATCAGCAAGAAAAAATAAAAAAATAGGGTTCTTACGTAACTGTTGCGAAGGTTGAAGAAACGTTGCAAACAGTTACAGAAACCGTTGCGAAGGCAGTAGCAGAAGCTTTGCAGCACAGTAACAGATATAAATGTTGCAGAAATCATTACAAAACTACTTATCTTGTACAACCCTATAAGTCAAGCTTTCTGTACAGCTTAAGATCCAGCGAATCATGTCCGTCAGATATAGAAGATCTTGACCGTAAGATCTTTCCAGCCAAGGATCCAGCTCCCGGTTCACAAACAGGTTCAGTGTCAGACCGGTTCTGTTCAGATCGAACCAGTTCAGTACGATTCAAAACGAACCAGACCGATAGGGCCATACCAATTGACTGGATTCGCCACGTCAGCAGAAGTCCACGTCATCAGTGACATGTCATCATACTCTAATGACACATCAGCGGAATCATCCACACCAACAGTGCCACATCAGCACACAGTCCAGTCAGTAACGACACATCATCAATTTTTGCCACGTCAGCGTCACAGTATGATGGATGTTTTGTTGCGTCATCTTCTACGTCAGTGCCGTTCGTACGCCACGTCAGCAAGTCATCCCGATCAGCAATAACACGTCAGCAATTCTGCATAGTCATCACTTCCATGTATGCAACAGCGCGCGTTTCGTTCAAAGCTTGTTTCGTCAATAACCTCTTCGTTTTAAGTCCGAATTGATTGATTTTTGGATCGTTAGAATCGTCTTTCAATTCCCTACAACATGGAAACAAAAAATCCAGTGTTCTAGAAACTTGGATGTGCACTTGGAGCAGTAACATGATCGGGTTCGAGGTTCGTGAACAACGACATGATCGGGTTCGAGGTTCGTGGATAGCGACATGATCGAGAGTTCGAGATGAGGATTGATTAGACCCTTCAATATTTAGCCTTGCATAAAATTGCAAGGACCTAAAGCCTCACCTTGCACGTGAGCACTTAAGTTTTGCTTTCGCAAGCATAAAATGTCTTCTTGCACGCGAGTATGAAAGACTTGCACCTTGGCAAGCATAAAGTCTCTTCTAAACCACGAGCCCAACGCCCGATGTTGGTCCAAAGACTCGTACTCAACAAAAGCAATACAACCAGCCTTCGCGAGCAGCGAGTGTTACAGCCTTGTTACGTTGTGAGCAAAAAGCCTTTCCCCAGTCGCAAGCACATTACGTTTCACTTAAGACTCGACTAGCTCTCGAGCATCACAAGTCCACCACGTGAAAAAAAAGTCTCGCCTAGCACGTGAGCAATAGTTTTTTATTTTTTTTTACTTTTCATTTTTTTTTTGCAGGCAATTACAGCTGGGGCGTCTTTGCAATATCTATACTCACGCTTGGGGGAGAGTTTCATCATCAACGTTCGACGCAAAAGGATAAACAATTTTCTTAACCACCAACAAGTTGGAGGTTAAGAGGGGGCGATGTTTGTACCGTTTATTTTATACACGGTAAGCCCGTAATCAAGCCAGTCTAGCCAGCCCATGACGGAAGATTCTAGAAGTTTCCAGAAGGCTTGTTGCCCAAGTTGCTTGCACATGAAGTTTACATCAAAATTAGGGTTACATAAATTCTATAAATACATGTATCCTAAACCCAAGAATAGAGGAAATATTAGGTTAGCTAACCCGGAGAAAAACACCCTTGTATCAAATACATCAATAAAATACCTCTCCGTTCCTCCGTGGATGTAGGCAACACTTTCCGAACCACGTAAATTCTTGTCTTTTTATATATTTTTGATCGTTTTTCTAACCCTAATGATCATCAAATCATCGTGTTTAGTGCCTAGAATTTATTTTGGGTACAAAGATTGGCGCCGACTAAGGGGATTCGAGTAAAACGATCGTGTTTTACCAGTGAGAGAAGCCTCGGAAAAATCATGAACGAGACTCCAACAAAAATCAGCAAGAAAAAATAAAAAAATAGGGTTCTTACGTAACTGTTGCGAAGGTTGAAGAAACGTTGCAAACAGTTACAGAAACCGTTGCGAAGG
>NC_039365.1:47192754-47193076 GCF_003573695.1 Papaver somniferum
TACTTATCTTGTACAACCCTATAAGTCAAGCTTTCTGTACAGCTTAAGATCCAGCGAATCATGTCCGTCAGATATAGAAGATCTTGACCGTAAGATCTTTCCAGCCAAGGATCCAGCTCCCGGTTCACAAACAGGTTCAGTGTCAGACCGGTTCTGTTCAGATCGAACCAGTTCAGTACGATTCAAAACGAACCAGACCGATAGGGCCATACCAATTGACTGGATTCGCCACGTCAGCAGAAGTCCACGTCATCAGTGACATGTCATCATACTCTAATGACACATCAGCGGAATCATCCACACCAACAGTGCCACATCAGCA
>NC_039365.1:47193086-47214554 GCF_003573695.1 Papaver somniferum
TCCGTGGATGTAGGCAACACTTTCCGAACCACGTAAATTCTTGTCTTTTTATATATTTTTGATCGTTTTTCTAACCCTAATGATCATCAAATCATCGTGTTTAGTGCCTAGAATTTATTTTGGGTACAAAGATTGGCGCCGACTAAGGGGATTCGAGTAAAACGATCGTGTTTTACCAGTGAGAGAAGCCTCGGAAAAATCATGAACGAGACTCCAACAAAAATCAGCAAGAAAAAATAAAAAAATAGGGTTCTTACGTAACTGTTGCGAAGGTTGAAGAAACGTTGCAAACAGTTACAGAAACCGTTGCGAAGGAAGTAGCAGAACCTTTGCAGCACAGTAACAGATATAAATGTTGCAGAAATCATTACAAAAGTACTTATCTTGTACAACCCTATAAGTCCAGCTTTTGGTACAGCTTAAGGTCTAGCGAATCATGTCTGTCAGATATAGAAGATCTTGACCGTAAGATATGTTCAGCCAAAGACCCAGCTCCCGGTTCACAAACAGGTTCAGTATCAGACCGGTTCTGTTCAGATCGAACCAGTTCAGTACGATTCAAAACGAACCAGACCGATAAGGCCATACCAATTGACTGGATTCGCCACGTCAGCAGAAGTCCACGTCATCAGTGACATGTCATCATACTCTAATGACACATCAGCGGAATCATCCACACCAACAGTGCCACATCAGCACAAGTCCAGTCAGTAACGACACATCATCAATTTTTGCCACGTCAGCGTCACAGTATGATGGATGTTTTGCTGCGTCAGCTTCTACGTCAGTGCCGTTCGTACACCACGTCAGCAAGTCATCCCGATCAGCAATAACACGTCAGCAATTCTGCATAGTCATCACTGCCATGTATGCAACAACGCGCGTTTCGTTCAAAGCTTGTTTCGTCAATAACCTCTTCGTTTTAAGTCCGAATTGATTGATTTTTGGCTCGTTAGAATCGTCTTTCAATTCCCTACAACATGGAAACAAAAAATACAGTGTTCTAGAAACTTGGATGTGCACTTGGAGCAGTAACATGATCGGGTTCGAGGTTCGTGAACAACGACATGATCGGGTTCGAGGTTCGTGGATAGCGACATGATCGAGAGTTCGATATGAGGATTTCTTAGACCCTTCAATATTTAGCCTTGCATCACATCGCAAGGACCTAAAGCCTCACCTTGCACGTGAGCACTTAAGCTTTGCTTTCGCAAGCATTAAATCTCTTCTTGCACGCGAGTATGAAAGACTTGCACCTTGGCAAGCATAAAGTCTCTTCTCAACCACGAGCCTAACGCCCGATGTTGGTCCAAAGACTCGTACTCAACACAAGCAATACAGCCAGCCTTCCCGAGCAGCGAGCGCTACAGCCTTGTTACGTTGCGAGCAAAAAGCCTTGCCCCAGTCGCAAGCACATTACGTTTCACTTAAGACTCGACTAGCTCTCGAGCATCACAAGTCCACCACGTGGAAAAAGGTCTCGCCTAGCACGTGAGCAATATTGTTTTATTTTTGTTTACTTTTCATTTTATTTTTATTTTTTTTTGCAGGTAATTACAGCTGGGGGCGTCTTCGCAATATCTATACTCACGCTTGGGGGAGAGTTTCATCATCAACGTTCGACGCAAAAGGATAAACAATTTTCTTAACCACCAACAAGTTGGGGGTTAAGAGGGGGCGATGTTTGTACCGTGTATTTTATACACGGTGAGCCCGTAATCAAGCCCGTCTAGCCAGCCCATGACGGAAGATTCTAGAAGTTTCCAGAAGGCTTTTTGCTCAAGTTTCTTGCACATGAAGTTTACATCAAAATTAGGGTTACATAAACTCTATAAATACATGTATCCTAAACCCAAGAATAGAGGAAATATTAGGTTAGCTAACCCGGAGAAAAACACCCTTGTATCAAATACATCAATAAAATACCTCTCCGTTCTTCCGTGGATGTAGGCAACACTTTCCGAACCACGTAAATTCTTGTCTTTTTATATATTTTTGATCGTTTTTCTAACCCTAATGATCATCAAATCATCGTGTTTAGTGCCTAGAATTTATTTTGGGTACAAAGATTGGCGCCGACTAAGGGGATTCGAGTAAAACGATCGTGTTTTACCAGTGAGAGAAGCCTCGGAAAAATCATGAACGAGACTCCAACAAAAATCAGCAAGAAAAAATAAAAAAATAGGGTTCTTACGTAACTGTTGCGAAGGTTGAAGAAACGTTGCAAACAGTTACAGAAACCGTTGCGAAGGCAGTAGCAGAATCTTTGCAGCACAGTAACAGATATAAATGTTGCAGAAATCATTACAAAAGTACTTATCTTGTACAACCCTATAAGTCAAGCTTTCTGTACAGCTTAAGATCCAGCGAATCATGTCCGTCAGATATAGAAGATCTTGACCGTAAGATCTTTCCAGCCAAGGATCCAGCTCCCGGTTCACAAACAGGTTCAGTGTCAGACCGGTTCTGTTCAGATCGAACCAGTTCAGTACGATTCAAAACGAACCAGACCGATAGGGCCATACCAATTGACTGGATTCGCCACGTCAGCAGAAGTCCACGTCATCAGTGACATGTCATCATACTCTAATGACACATCAGCGGAATCATCCACACCAACAGTGCCACATCAGCATACAGTCCAGTCAGTAACGACACATCATCAATTTTGCCACGTCAGCGTCACAGTATGATGGATGTTTTGTTGCGTCAGCTTCTACGTCAGTGCCGTTCGTACGCCACGTCAGCAAGTCATCCCGATCAGCAATAACACGTCAGCAATTCTGCATAGTCATCACTTCCATGTATGCAACAACGCGCGTTTCGTTCAAAGCTTGTTTCGTCAATAACCTCTTCGTTTTACGTCCGAATTGATTGATTTTTGGCTCGTTAGAATCGTCTTTCAATTCCCTACAACATGGAAACAAAAAATACAGTGTTCTAGAAACTTGGATGTGCACTTGGAGCAGTAACATGATCGGGTTCGAGGTTCGTGAACAACGACATGATCGGGTTCGAGGTTCGTGGATAGCGACATGATCGAGAGTTCGAGATGAGGATTGATTAGACCCTTCAATATTTAGCCTTGCATCACATTGCAAGGACCTAAAGCCTCACCTTGCACGTGAGCACTTAAGTTTTGCTTTCGCAAGCATAAAATGTCTTCTTGCACGCGAGTATGAAAGACTTGCACCTTGGCAAGCATAAAGTCTCTTCTAAACCACGAGCCCAACGCCCGATGTTGGTCCAAAGACTCGTACTCAACAAAAGCAATAAAACCAGCCTTCGCGAGCAGCGAGTGTTACAGCCTTGTTACGTTGTGAGCAAAAAGCCTTTCCCCAGTCGCAAGCACATTACGTTTCACTTAAGACTCGACTAGCTCTCGAGCATCACAAGTCCACCACGTGAAAAAAAAGTCTCGCCTAGCACGTGAGCAATAGTTTTTTATTTTTTTTTACTTTTCATTTTTTTTTTTTGCAGGCAACAGCTGGGGCGTCTTTGCAATATCTATACTCACGCTTGGGGGAGAGTTTCATCATCAACGTTCGACGCAAAAGGATAAACAATTTTCTTAACCACCAACAAGTTGGAGGTTAAGAGGGGGCGATGTTTGTACCGTTTATTTTATACACGGTAAGCCCGTAATCAAGCCCGTCTAGCCAGCCCATGACGGAAGATTCTAGAAGTTTCCAGAAGGCTTGTTGCCCAAGTTGCTTGCACATGAAGTTTACATCAAAATTAGGGTTACATAAACTCTATAAATACATGTATCCTAAACCCAAGAATAGAGGAAATATTAGGTTAGCTAACCCGGAGAAAAACACCCTTGTATCAAATACATCAATAAAATACCTCTCCGTTCTTCCGTGGATGTAGGCAACACTTTCTGAACCACGTAAATTCTTGTCTTTTTATATATTTTTGATCGTTTTTCTAACCCTAATGATCATCAAATCATCGTGTTTAGTGCCTAGAATTTATTTTGGGTACAATGATTGGCGCCGACTAAGGGGATTCGAGTAAAACGATCGTGTTTTACCAGTGAGAGAAGCCTCGGAAAAATCATGAACGAGACTCCAACAAAAATCAGCAAGAAAAACTAAAAAAATAGGGTTCTTACGTAACTGTTGCGAAGGTTGAAGAAACGTTGCAAACAGTTACAGAAACCGTTGCGAAGGAAGTAGCAGAACCTTTGCAGCACAGTAACAGATATAAATGTTGCAGAAATCATTACAAAAGTACTTATCTTGTACAACTCTATAAGTCCAGCTTTTGGTACAGCTTAAGATCTAGCGAATCATGTCTGTCAGATATAGAAGATCTTGACCGTAAGATATGTTCAGCCAAAGATCCAGCTCCCGGTTCACAAACAGGTTCAGTGTCAGACCGGTTCTGTTCAGATCGAACCAGTTCAGTACGGTTCAAAACGAACCAGACCGATAGGGCCCAACCAGTTGACTGGACTCGCCACGTCAGCAGAATTCCACGTCATCAGTGACATGTCATCATACTCTAATGACACGTCAGCGGAATCATCCACAACAACAGTGCCACATCAGCACACAGTCCAGTCAGCAACGACACATCATCAATTTTTTCCACGTCAGCGTCACAGTATGATGGATGTTTTGCTGCGTCAGCTGCCACGTCAGTGTCGTTCGTACGCCACGTCAGCAAGTCATCCCGATCAGCAATAACACGTCAGCAATTCTGCATAGTCATCACTGCCATGTATGCAACAGCGCGTGTTTCGTCAATAACCTCTTCGTTTTAAGTCCGAATTGATTGATTTTTGGCTCGTTAAAATCGTCTTTCAATTCCCTACAACATGGAAACAAAAAATCCAGTGTTCTAGAAACTTGGATGTGCACTTGGAGCAGTAACATGATCGGGTTCGAGGTTCGTGGACAACGACATGATCGGGTTCGAGGTTCGTGGATAGCGACATGATCGAGAGTTCGATATGAGGATTTCTTAGACCCTTCAATATTTAGCCTTGAATCATATTTCAAGGACCTAAAGCCTCACCTTACACGTGAGCACTTAAGCTTTGCTTTCGCAAGCATAAAATCTCTTCTTTCACGCGAGTATGAAAGACTTGCACCTTGGCAAGCATAAAGTCTCTTCTCAACCACGATCCCAAAGCCCGATGTTGGTCCAAAGAGTCGTACTCAACACAATCAATACATCCAGCCTTCCCGAGCAGCCATCGTTACAGCCTTGTTACGTTGCGAGCAAAAATCCTTGCCCCAGTCGCAAGCACATTACGTTTCACTTAAGACTCGACTAGCTCTCGAGCATCACAAGTCCACCACGTGAAAAAAAGTCTCGCCTAGCACGT
This sequence comes from Papaver somniferum, assembly GCF_003573695.1. Taxonomy (NCBI): domain Eukaryota; kingdom Viridiplantae; phylum Streptophyta; class Magnoliopsida; order Ranunculales; family Papaveraceae; genus Papaver; species Papaver somniferum. Next base: position 47,198,428 of record NC_039365.1, read on the forward strand.
GAGCAATATTATTTTATTGGTTTTTACTTTTCATTTTTTTTTTGCAGGTAATTACAGCTGGGGGCGTCTTCGCAATATCTATACTCACGCTTGGGGGAGAGTTTCATCGTCAACGTTCGACGCAAAAGGATAAACAATTTTCTTAACCACCAACAAGTTGGAGGTTAAGAGGGGGCGATGTTTGTACCGTGTATTTTATACACGGTGAGCCCGTAATCAAGCCAGTCTATCCAGCCCATGACGGAAGATTCTAGAAGTTTCCAGAAGGCTTGTTGCCCAAGTTGCTTGCACATGAAGTTTACATCAAAATTGGGGTTACATAAACTCTATAAATACATGTATCCTAAACCCAAGAATAGAGGGAATATTAGGTTAGCTAACCCAGAAAAAAACACCCTTGTATCAAATATATCAATAAAATACCGCTCCGTTCCTCCGTGGATGTAGGCAACACTTTCTGAACCACGTAAATTCTTGTCTTCTTATATATTTTTGATCGTTTTTCTAACCCTAATCATCATCAACTCATCGTGTTTAGTGCCTAGAATTTATTTTGGGTACAAACATTGGCGCCGACTAAGGGGATTCGAGTAAAACGATCGTGTTTTACCAGTGAGAGAAGCCTCGGAAAAATCATGAACGAGATTCCAACAAAAATCAGCAAGAAAAAATAAAAAAATAGGGTTCTTACGTAACTGTTGCGAAGGTTGAAGAAACGTTGCAAACAGTTACAGAAACCGTTGCGAAGGCAGTAGCAGAAGCTTTGCATCACAGTAACAGATATAAATGTTGCAGAAATCATTACAAAAGCACTTATCATGTACAACCCTATAAGTCCAGCTTTTTGTACAGCTTCAGATCCAGCGAATCATGTCTGTCAAATATAGAAGATCTTGACCGTAAGATCTGTCCAGCCAAGGATCCAGCTCCCGGTTCACAAACAGGTTCAGTGTCAGACCGGTTCTGTTCAGATCGAACCAGTTCAGTACGGTTCAAAACGAACCAGACCGATAGGGCCCAACCAGTTGACTGGATTCGCCACGTCAGCAGAAGTCCACGTCATCAGTGACATGTCATCATACTCTAATGACACGTCAGCGGAATCATCCACACCAACAGTGCCACATCAGCACACAGTCCAGTCAGTAACGACTCATCATCATTTTTTGCCACGTCAGCATCACAGTATGATGGATGTTTTGCTGCGTCAGCTTCCACGTCAGTGCCGTTCGTACGCCACGTCAGCAAGTCATCCCGATCAGCAATAACACGTCAGCAATTCTGCATAGTCATCACTGCCATGTATGCAACAGCACGCGTTTCGTTCAAAGCTTGTTTCGTCAATAACCTCTTCGTTTTAAGTCCGAATTGATTGATTTTTGGCTCGTTCAAATCGTCTTTCAATTCCCTACAACATGGAAATAAAAAATCCAGTGTTCTAGAAACTTGGATGTGCACTTGGAGCAGTAACATGATCCGGTTCGAGGTTCGTGGACAACGACATGATCGGGTTCGAGGTTCGTGGATAGCGACATGATCGAGAGTTCGATATGAGGATTGCTTAGACCCTTCAATATTTAGCCTTGCATCATATTGAAGGACCTAAAGCCTCACCTTGCACGTGAGCACTTAAGCTTTGCTTTCGCAAGCATAAAATCTCTTCTTGCACGCGAGTATGAAAGACTTGCACCTTGGCAAGCATAAAGTCTCTTCTCAACCACGAGCCCAAAGCCCGATGTTGGTCCAAAGAGTCGTACTCAACACAATCAATACAGCCAGCCTTCCCGAGCAGCCAGCGTTACAGCCTTGTTACGTTGCGAGCAAAAAGCCTTGCCCCAGTCGCAAGCACATTACGTTTCACTTAAGACTCGACTAGCTCTCGAGCATCACAAGTCCACAACGTGAAAAAAAGTCTCGCCTAACACTTGAGCAATATTATTTTATTGTTTTTTACTTTTCATTTTTTTTTTTGCAGGTAATTACAGCTGGGGGCGTCTTCGCAATATCTATACTCACGCTTGGGGGAGAGTTTCATCATCAACGTTCGACGCAAAAGGATAAACAATTTTCTTAACCACCAACAAGTTGGAGGTTAAGAGGGGGCGATGTTTGTACCGTGTATTTTATACACGGTGAGCCCGTAATCAAGCCAGTCTATCCAGCCCATGACGGAAGATTCTAGAAGTTTCCAGAAGGCTTGTTGCCCAAGTTGCTTGCACATGAAGTTTACATCAAAATTGGGGTTACATAAACTCTATAAATACATGTATCCTAAACCCAAGAATAGAGGGAATATTAGGTTAGCTAACCCAGAAAAAAACACCCTTGTATCAAATATATCAATAAAATACCGCTCCGTTCCTCCGTGGATGTAGGCAACACTTTCTGAACCACGTAAATTCTTGTCTTCTTATATATTTTTGATCGTTTTTCTAACCCTAATCATCATCAACTCATCGTGTTTAGTGCCTAGAATTTATTTTGGGTACAAACATTGGCGCCGACTAAGGGGATTCGAGTAAAACGATCGTGTTTTACCAGTGAGAGAAGCCTCGGAAAAATCATGAACGAGATTCCAACAAAAATCAGCAAGAAAAAATAAAAAAATAGGGTTCTTACGTAACTGTTGCGAAGGTTGAAGAAACGTTGCAAACAGTTACAGAAACCGTTGCGAAGGCAGTAGCAGAAGCTTTGCATCACAGTAACAGATATAAATGTTGCAGAAATCATTACAAAAGCACTTATCATGTACAACCCTATAAGTCCAGCTTTTTGTACAGCTTCAGATCCAGCGAATCATGTCTGTCAAATATAGAAGATCTTGACCGTAAGATCTGTCCAGCCAAGGATCCAGCTCCCGGTTCACAAACAGGTTCAGTGTCAGACCGGTTCTGTTCAGATCGAACCAGTTCAGTACGGTTCAAAACGAACCAGACCGATAGGGCCCAACCAGTTGACTGGATTCGCCACGTCAGCAGAAGTCCACGTCATCAGTGACATGTCATCATACTCTAATGACACGTCAGCGGAATCATCCACACCAACAGTGCCACATCAGCACACAAACCAGTCAGTAACGACACATCATCATTTTTTTCCACGTCAGCGTCACAGTATGATGGATGTTTTGCTGCATCAGCTGCCACGTCAGTGCCGTTCGTACTCCACGTCAGCAAGTCAACCCGATCAGCAATAACACGTCAGCAATTCTGCATATTCATCACTGCCATGTATGCAACAGCACGCGTTTCGTTCAAAGCTTATTTCGTCAATAACCTCTTCGTTTTAAGTCCGAATTGATTGATTTTTGGCTCGTTAAAATCGTCTTTCAATTCCCTACAACATGGAAATAAAAAATCCAGTGTTCTAGAAACTTGGATGTGCACTTGGAGCAGTAACATGATCCGGTTCGAGGTTCGTGGACAACGACATGATCGGGTTCGAGGTTCGTGGATAGCGACATGATCGAGAGTTCGATATGAGGATTGCTTAGACCCTTCAATATTTAGCCTTGCATCATATTGAAGGACCTAAAGCCTCACCTTGCACGTGAGCACTTAAGCTTTGCTTTCGCAAGCATAAAATCTCTTCTTGCACGCGAGTATGAAAGACTTGCACCTTGGCAAGCATAAAGTCTCTTCTCAACCACGAGCCCAAAGCCCGATGTTGGTCCAAAGAGTCGTACTCAACACAATCAATACAGCCAGCCTTCCCGAGCAGCCAGCGTTACAGCCTTGTTACGTTGCGAGCAAAAAGCCTTGCCCCAGTCGCAAGCACATTACGTTTCACTTAAGACTCGACTAGCTCTCGAGCATCACAAGTCCACAACGTGAAAAAAAGTCTCGCCTAACACTTGAGCAATATTATTTTATTGTTTTTTACTTTTCATTTTTTTTTTTGCAGGTAATTACAGCTGGGGGCGTCTTCGCAATATCTATACTCACGCTTGGGGGAGAGTTTCATCATCAACGTTCGACGCAAAAGGATAAACAATTTTCTTAACCACCAACAAGTTGGAGGTTAAGAGGGGGCGATGTTTGTACCGTGTATTTTATACACGGTGAGCCCGTAATCAAGCCAGTCTATCCAGCCCATGACGGAAGATTCTAGAAGTTTCCAGAAGGCTTGTTGCCCAAGTTGCTTGCACATGAAGTTTACATCAAAATTGGGGTTACATAAACTCTATAAATACATGTATCCTAAACCCAAGAATAGAGGGAATATTAGGTTAGCTAACCCAGAAAAAAACACCCTTGTATCAAATATATCAATAAAATACCGCTCCGTTCCTCCGTGGATGTAGGCAACACTTTCTGAACCACGTAAATTCTTGTCTTCTTATATATTTTTGATCGTTTTTCTAACCCTAATCATCATCAACTCATCGTGTTTAGTGCCTAGAATTTATTTTGGGTACAAACATTGGCGCCGACTAAGGGGATTCGAGTAAAACGATCGTGTTTTACCAGTGAGAGAAGCCTCGGAAAAATCATGAACGAGATTCCAACAAAAATCAGCAAGAAAAAATAAAAAAATAGGGTTCTTACGTAACTGTTGCGAAGGTTGAAGAAACGTTGCAAACAGTTACAGAAACCGTTGCGAAGGCAGTAGCAGAAGCTTTGCATCACAGTAACAGATATAAATGTTGCAGAAATCATTACAAAAGCACTTATCATGTACAACCCTATAAGTCCAGCTTTTTGTACAGCTTCAGATCCAGCGAATCATGTCTGTCAAATATAGAAGATCTTGACCGTAAGATCTGTCCAGCCAAGGATCCAGCTCCCGGTTCACAAACAGGTTCAGTGTCAGACCGGTTCTGTTCAGATCGAACCAGTTCAGTACGGTTCAAAACGAACCAGACCGATAGGGCCCAACCAGTTGACTGGATTCGCCACGTCAGCAGAAGTCCACGTCATCAGTGACATGTCATCATACTCTAATGACACGTCAGCGGAATCATCCACACCAACAGTGCCACATCAGCACACAAACCAGTCAGTAACGACACATCATCATTTTTTTCCACGTCAGCGTCACAGTATGATGGATGTTTTGCTGCATCAGCTGCCACGTCAGTGCCGTTCGTACTCCACGTCAGCAAGTCAACCCGATCAGCAATAACACGTCAGCAATTCTGCATATTCATCACTGCCATGTATGCAACAGCACGCGTTTCGTTCAAAGCTTATTTCGTCAATAACCTCTTCGTTTTAAGTCCGAATTGATTGATTTTTGGCTCGTTAAAATCGTCTTTCAATTCCCTACAACATGGAAATAAAAAATCCAGTGTTCTAGAAACTTGGATGTGCACTTGGAGCAGTAACATGATCCGGTTCGAGGTTCGTGGACAACGACATGATCGGGTTCGAGGTTCGTGGATAGCGACATGATCGAGAGTTCGATATGAGGATTGCTTAGACCCTTCAATATTTAGCCTTGCATCATATTGAAGGACCTAAAGCCTCACCTTGCACGTGAGCACTTAAGCTTTGCTTTCGCAAGCATAAAATCTCTTCTTGCACGCGAGTATGAAAGACTTGCACCTTGGCAAGCATAAAGTCTCTTCTCAACCACGAGCCCAAAGCCCGATGTTGGTCCAAAGAGTCGTACTCAACACAATCAATACAGCCAGCCTTCCCGAGCAGCCAGCGTTACAGCCTTGTTACGTTGCGAGCAAAAAGCCTTGCCCCAGTCGCAAGCACATTACGTTTCACTTAAGACTCGACTAGCTCTCGAGCATCACAAGTCCACAACGTGAAAAAAAGTCTCGCCTAACACTTGAGCAATATTATTTTATTGTTTTTTACTTTTCATTTTTTTTTTTGCAGGTAATTACAGCTGGGGGCGTCTTCGCAATATCTATACTCACGCTTGGGGGAGAGTTTCATCATCAACGTTCGACGCAAAAGGATAAACAATTTTCTTAACCACCAACAAGTTGGAGGTTAAGAGGGGGCGATGTTTGTACCGTGTATTTTATACACGGTGAGCCCGTAATCAAGCCAGTCTATCCAGCCCATGACGGAAGATTCTAGAAGTTTCCAGAAGGCTTGTTGCCCAAGTTGCTTGCACATGAAGTTTACATCAAAATTGGGGTTACATAAACTCTATAAATACATGTATCCTAAACCCAAGAATAGAGGGAATATTAGGTTAGCTAACCCAGAAAAAAACACCCTTGTATCAAATATATCAATAAAATACCGCTCCGTTCCTCCGTGGATGTAGGCAACACTTTCTGAACCACGTAAATTCTTGTCTTCTTATATATTTTTGATCGTTTTTCTAACCCTAATCATCATCAACTCATCGTGTTTAGTGCCTAGAATTTATTTTGGGTACAAACATTGGCGCCGACTAAGGGGATTCGAGTAAAACGATCGTGTTTTACCAGTGAGAGAAGCCTCGGAAAAATCATGAACGAGATTCCAACAAAAATCAGCAAGAAAAAATAAAAAAATAGGGTTCTTACGTAACTGTTGCGAAGGTTGAAGAAACGTTGCAAACAGTTACAGAAACCGTTGCGAAGGCAGTAGCAGAAGCTTTGCATCACAGTAACAGATATAAATGTTGCAGAAATCATTACAAAAGCACTTATCATGTACAACCCTATAAGTCCAGCTTTTTGTACAGCTTCAGATCCAGCGAATCATGTCTGTCAAATATAGAAGATCTTGACCGTAAGATCTGTCCAGCCAAGGATCCAGCTCCCGGTTCACAAACAGGTTCAGTGTCAGACCGGTTCTGTTCAGATCGAACCAGTTCAGTACGGTTCAAAACGAACCAGACCGATAGGGCCCAACCAGTTGACTGGATTCGCCACGTCAGTAGAAGTCCACGTCATCAGTGACATGTCATCATACTCTAATGACACGTCAGCGGAATCATCCACACCAACAGTGCCACATCAGCACACAGTCCAGTCAGTAACGACTCATCATCATTTTTTGCCACGTCAGCATCACAGTATGATGGATGTTTTGCTGCGTCAGCTTCCACGTCAGTGCCGTTCGTACGCCACGTCAGCAAGTCATCCCGATCAGCAATAACACGTCAGCAATTCTGCATAGTCATCACTGCCATGTATGCAACAGCACGCGTTTCGTTCAAAGCTTGTTTCGTCAATAACCTCTTCGTTTTAAGTCCGAATTGATTGATTTTTGGCTCGTTCAAATCGTCTTTCAATTCCCTACAACATGGAAATAAAAAATCCAGTGTTCTAGAAACTTGGATGTGCACTTGGAGCAGTAACATGATCCGGTTCGAGGTTCGTGGACAACGACATGATCGGGTTCGAGGTTCGTGGATAGCGACATGATCGAGAGTTCGATATGAGGATTGCTTAGACCCTTCAATATTTAGCCTTGCATCATATTGAAGGACCTAAAGCCTCACCTTGCACGTGAGCACTTAAGCTTTGCTTTCGCAAGCATAAAATCTCTTCTTGCACGCGAGTATGAAAGACTTGCACCTTGGCAAGCATAAAGTCTCTTCTCAACCACGAGCCCAAAGCCCGATGTTGGTCCAAAGAGTCGTACTCAACACAATCAATACAGCCAGCCTTCCCGAGCAGCCAGCGTTACAGCCTTGTTACGTTGCGAGCAAAAAGCCTTGCCCCAGTCGCAAGCACATTACGTTTCACTTAAGACTCGACTAGCTCTCGAGCATCACAAGTCCACAACGTGAAAAAAAGTCTCGCCTAACACGTGAGCAATATTATTTTATTGTTTTTTACTTTTCATTTTTTTTTTGCAGGTAATTACAGCTGGGGGCGTCTTCGTAATATCTATACTCACGCTTGGGGGAGAGTTTCATCATCAACGTTCGACGCAAAAGGATAAACAATTTTCTTAACCACCAACAAGTTGGAGTTTAAGAGGGGGTGATGTTTGTACCGTGTATTTTATACACGGTGAGCCCGTAATCAAGCCAGTCAATCCAGCCCATGACGGAAGATTCTAGAAGTTTCCAGAAGGCTTGTTGCCCAAGTTGCTTGCACATGAAGTTTACATCAAAATTGGGGTTACATAAACTCTATAAATACATGTATCCTAAACCCAAGAATAGAGGGAATATTAGGTTAGCTAACCCGGAGAAAAACACCCTTGTATCAAATACATCAATAAAATACCGCTCCGTTCCTCCGTGGATGTAGGCAACACTTTCCGAACCACGTAAATTCTTGTCTTCTTATATATTTTTGATCGTTTTTCTAACCCTAATCATCATCAACTCATCGTGTTTAGTGCCTAGAATTTATTTTGGGTACAAACATTGGCGCCGACTAAGGGGATTCGAGTAAAACGATCGTGTTTTACCAGTGAGAGAAGCATCGGAAAAATTATGAACGAGATTCCAACAAAAATCAGCAAGAAAAAATAAAAAAATAGGGTTCTTACGTAACTGTTGCGAAGGTTGAAGAAACGTTGCAAACAGTTACAGAAACCGTTGTGAAGGCAGTAGCAGAAGCTTTGCATCACAGTAACAGATATAAATGTTGCAGAAATCATTACAAAAGCACTTATCATGTACAACCCTATAAGTCCAGCTTTTTGTACAGCTTCAGATCCAGCGAATCATGTCTGTCAAATATAAAAGATCTTGACCGTAAGATCTGTCCAGCCAAGGATCCAGCTCCCAATTCACAAACAGGTTCAGTGTCAGACCGGTTCTGTTCAGATCGAACCAGTTCAGTACGGTTCAAAACGAACCAGACCGATAGGGCCCAACCAGTTGACTGGATTCGCCACGTCAGCAGAAGTCCACGTCATCAGTGACATGTCATCATACTCTAATAACACGTCAGCGGAATCATCCACACCAACAGTGCCACATCAGCACACAAACCAGTCAGTAACGACACATCATCATTTTTTGCCACGTCAGCGTCACAGTATGATGGATGTTTTGCTGCGTCAGCTTCCACGTCAGTGCCGTTCGTAAGCCACGTCAGCAAGTCATCCCGATCAGCAATAACACGTCAGCAATTCTGCATAGTCATCACTGCCATGTATGCAACAGCACGCGTTTCGTTCAAAGCTTGTTTCGTCAATAACCTCTTCGTTTTAAGTCCGAATTGATTGATTTTTGGCTCGTTAAAATCGTCTTTCAATTCCCTACAACATGGAAACAAAAAATCCAGTATTTTAGAAACTTGGATGTGCACTTGGGGCAGTAACATGATCGGGTTCTAGGTTCGTGGACAACGACATGATCGGGTTCGAGGTTCGTGGATAGCGACATGATCGAGAGTTCGAGATGAGGATTGCTTAGACCCTTCAATATTTAGCCTTGCATCACATCGGAAGCACCTAAAGACTTACCTTGCACGTGAGCACTAAAGTTTTGCTTTCGCAAGCATAAAATCTCTTCATGCACGCGAGTATGAAAGACATGCACCTTGGCAAGCATAAAGTCTCTTCTCAACCACGATCCCAACGCCCGATGTTGGTCCAAAGAATCGTACTCAACACAAGCAATACAGCTGGCCTTCCTGAGCAGCGAGCGCTACATCCTTGTTACGTTGCGAGCAAAAAGCCTTGCCCCAGTCACAAGCACATTACGTTTCACTTTGAATCGACTAGCTCTCGAGCATCACAAGTCCACCACGTGGAAAAAAGTCTCGCCTAGCACGTGAGCAATATTATTTTATTTTTTTTTACTTTTCATTTTTTTTTTGCAGGTAATTAAAGCTGGTGGCGTCTTCGCAATATCTATACTCACGCTTGGGGGAGAGTTTCATCATCAACGTTCGACGCAAAAGGATAAACAATTTTCTTAACCACCAAGCGGTTGGAGGTTAAGAGGGGGCGATGTTTGTACCGTGTATTTTATACACGGTGAGCCCGTAATCAAGCCCGTCTAGCCAGCCCATGACGGAAGATTCTAGAAGTTTCCAGAAGGCTTATTGCCCAAGTTGCTTGCACATGAAGTTTAAATCATAATTAGGGTTACATAAACTCTATAAATACATGTATCCTAAACCCAAGAATAAAGGAAATATTAGGTTAGCTAACCCGGAGAAAAACACCCTTGTATCAAATACATCAATAAAATACCGCTCCGTTCCTCCGTGGATGTAGGCAACACTTTCCGAACCACGTAAATTCTTGTCTTCTTATATATTTTTGATCGTTTTTCTAACCTTAATCATCATCAACTCATCGTGTTTAGTGCCTAGAATTTATTTTGCGTACAAACATTGGCACCGACTAAGGGGATTCGAGTAAAACGATCGTGTTTTACCAGTGAGTGAAGCCTCGGAAAAATCATGAACGAGATTCCAACAAAAATCAGCAAGAAAAAATAAAAAAATAGGGTTCTTATGTAACTGTTGCGAAGGTTGAAGAAACGTTGCAAACAGTTACAGAAACCGTTGCGAAGGCAGTAGCAGAAGCTTTGCAGCGCAGTAACAGATATAAATGTTGCAGAAATCATTACAAAAGCACTTATCCTGTACAACCCTATAAGTTCATTCCTGTACATCTTCAGATCCAGCGAATCATATCCGTCAGATATAGAAGATCTGTCCAGCCAAGGATCCAGCTCCCGGTTCACAAACAGGTTCAGTGTCAGACCGGTTCTGTTCAGATCGAACCAGTTCAGTACGGTTCAAAACGAACCAGAACGATAGGGCCCAACCAGTTGACTGGATTCGCCACGTCAGCAGAAGTCCACGTCATCAGTGACATGTCATCATACTCTAATGACACGTCAGCGGAATCATCCACACCAACAGTGCCACATCAGCACACAAACCAGTCAGTAACGACACATCATCATTTTTTTCCACGTCAGCGTCACAGTATGATGGATGTTTTGCTGCATCAGCTGCCACGTCAGTGCCGTTCGTACTCCACGTCAGCAAGTCAACCCGATCAGCAATAACACGTCAGCAATTCTGCATATTCATCACTGCCATGTATGCAACAGCACGCGTTTCGTTCAAAGCTTATTTCGTCAATAACCTCTTCGTTTTAAGTCCGAATTGATTGATTTTTGGCTCGTTAAAATCGTCTTTCAATTCCCTACAACATGGAAATAAAAAATCCAGTGTTCTAGAAACTTGGATGTGCACTTGGAGCAGTAACATGATCCGGTTCGAGGTTCGTGGACAACGACATGATCGGGTTCGAGGTTCGTGGATAGCGACATGATCGAGAGTTCGAGATGAGGATTGCTTAGACCCTTCAATATTTAGCCTTGCATCACATCGCAAGGACCTAAAGCCTCACCTTGCACGTGAGCACTTAAGTTTTGCTTTCGCAAGCATAAAATCTCTTCTTGCACGCGAGTATGAAAGACTTGCACCTTGGCAAGCATAAAGTCTCTTCTCAACCACGAGCCCAACGCCCGATGTTGGTCTAAAGACTCGTACTCAACACAATAAATACAGCCAGCCTTCCCGAGCAGCCAGCGTTATAGCCCTGTTACGTTGCGAGCAAAAATCCTTGACCCAGTCGCAAGCACATTACGTTTCACTTAGGACTCGACTATCTCTCGAGCATCACAAGTCCACCACGTGAAAAAAAGTCTCTCCTAGCACGTGAGCAATATTATTTTATTTTTTTTTACTTTTCTTTTTTTTTTGCAGGTAATTACAGCTGGGGGCGTCTTCGCAATATCTATACTCACGCTTGGGGGAGAGTTTCATCATCAACGTTCGACACAAAAGGATAAACAATTTTCTTAACCACCAACAAGTTGGAGGTTAAGAGGGGGCGATGTTTGTACCGTGTATTTTATACACGGTGAGCCCGTAATCAAGCCAGTCTATCCAGCCCATGACGGAAGATTCTAGAAGTTTCCAGAAGGCTTGTTGCCCAAGTTGCTTGCACATGAAGTTTACATCAAAATTGGGGTTACATAAACTCTATAAATACATGTATCCTAAACCCAAGAATAGAGGGAATATTAGGTTAGCTAACCCGGAGAAAAACACCCTTGTATCAAATACATCAATAAAATACCGCTCCGTTCCTCCGTGGATGTAGGCAACACTTTCCGAACCACGTAAATTCTTGTCTTCTTATATATTTTTGATCGTTTTTCTAACCCTAATCATCATCAACTCATCGTGTTTAGTGCCTAGAATTTATTTTGGGTACAAACATTGGCGCCGACTAAGGGGATTCGAGTAAAACGATCGTGTTTTACCAGTGAGAGAAGCCTCGGAAAAATCATGAACGAGATTCCAACAAAAATCAGCAAGAAAAAATAAAAAAATAGGGTTCTTACGTAACTGTTGCGAAGGTTGAAGAAATGTTGCAAACAGTTACAGAAACCGTTGCGAAGGCAGTAGTAGAAGCTTTGCATCACAGTAACAAATATAAATGTTGCAGAAATCATTACAAAAGCACTTATCATGTACAACCCTATAAGTCCAGCTTTTTGTACAGCTTCAGATCCAGCGAATCATGTCTGTCAAATATAGAAGATCTTGACCGTAAGATCTGTCTAGCCAAGGATCCAGCTCCCGGTTCACAAACAGGTTCAGTGTCAGACCGGTTCTGTTCAGATCGAACCAGTTCAATACGGTTCAAAACGAACCAGACCGATAGGGCCCAACCAGTTGACTGGATTCGCCACGTCAGCAGAAGTCCACGTCATCAGTGACATGTCATCATACTCTAATGACACGTCAGCGGAATCATCCACACCAACAGTGCCACATCATCACACAGTCCAGTCAGTAACGACACATCATCAATTTTTTCCACGTCAGCATCACAGTATGATGGATGTTTTTCTGCATCAGCTGCCACGTCAGTGCCGTTCGTACTCCACGTCAGCAAGTCAACCCGATCAGCAATAACACGTCAGCAATTCTTCATAGTCATCACTGCCATGTATGCAACAGCGCGCGTTTCGTTCAAAGCTTGTTTCGTCAATAACTTCTTCGTTTTAAGTCCGAATTGATTGATTTTTGGCTCGTTAGAATCTTCTTTCGATTCCCTACAACATGGAAACAAAAAATCCAGTGTTTTAGAAACTTGGATGTGCACTTCGAGCAGTAACATGATCGGGTTCTAGGTTCGTGGACAACGACATGATCAAGTTCGAGGTTCGTGGATAGCGACATGATCGAGAGTTCGAGATGAGGATTGCTTAGACCCTTCATTATTTAGCCTTGCATCACATCAGAAGCACCTAAAGACTTACCTTGCACGTGAGCACTTAAGTTTTGCTTTCGCAAGCATAAAATCTCTTCATGCACGCGAGTATGAAAGACATGCACCTTGGCAAGCATAAAGTCTCTTCTCAACCACGATCCCAACGCCCGATGTTGGTCCAAAGAATCGTACTCAACACAAGCAATACAGCTAGCCTTCCCGAGCAGCGAGCGCTACATCCTTGTTACGTTGCGAGCAAAAAGCCTTGCCCCAGTCGCAAGCACATTACGTTTCACTTATGACTCGACTAGCTCTCGAGCATCACAAGTCCACCACGTGGCAAAAAGTCTCGCCTAGCACGTGAGCAATATTATTTTATTTTTTTTTACTTTTCATTTTTTTTTTGCAGGTAATTAAAGCTGGTGGCGTCTTCGCAATATCTATACTCACGCTTGGGGGAGAGTTTCATCATCAACGTTCGACGCAAAAGGATAAACAATTTTCTTAACCACCAAGCAGTTGGAGGTTAAGAGGGGGCGATGTTTGTACCGTGTATTTTATACACGGTGAGCCCGTAATCAAGCCCGTCTAGCCAGCCCATGATGGAAGATTCTAGAAGTTTCCAGAAGGCTTATTGCCCAAGTTGCTTGCACATGAAGTTTAAATCAAAATTAGGGTTACATAAACTCTATAAATATATGTATCCTAAACCCAAGAATAAAGGAAATATTAGGTTAGCTAACCCGGAGAAAAACACCCTTGTATCAAATACATCAATAAATAACCTCTCCGTTCCTCCGTGGATGTAGGCAACACTTTCCGAACCACGTAAATTCTTGTCTTCTTATATAATTTTGATCGTTTTTCTAACCTTAATCATCATCAACTCATCATGTTTAGTGCCTAGAATTTATTTTGGGTACAAACATTGGCGCCGACTAAGGGGATTCGAGTAAAACGATCGTGTTTTACCAGTGAGAGAAGCCTCGGAAAAATCATGAACGAGATTCCAACAAAAATCAGCAAGAAAAAATAAAAAAATAGGTTTCTTACGTAACTGTTGCGAAGGTTGAAGAAACGTTGCAAACAGTTACAGAAACCGTTGCGAAGGCAGTAGCAGAAGCTTTGCATCACTGTAACAGATATAAATGTTGCAGAAATCATTACAAAAGCACTTATCATGTACAACCCTATAAGTTCATTCCTGTACAGCTTCAGATCCAGCGAATCATGTCCGTCAGATATAGAAGATCTAGACCGTAAGATCTGTCCAGCCAAGGATCCAGCTCCCGGTTCACAAACAGGTTCAGTCTCAGACCGGTTCGGTTCAGATCGAACCAGTTCAGTACGGTTCAAAACGAACCAGAACGATTGGGCCCAACCAGTTGACTGGATTCGCCACGTCAGCAGAAGTCCACGTCATCAGTGACATGTCATCATACTCTAATGACACGTCAGCGGAATCATCCACACCAACAGTGCCACATCAGCACACAGTCCAGTCAGTAACGACACATCATCAATTTTTACCACGTCAGCGTCACAGTATGATGGATGTTTTGCTGCGTCAGCTGCCACGTCAGTGTCGTTCGTACGCCACGTCAGCAAGTCATCCCGATCAGCAATAACACGTCAGCAATTCTGCATAGTCATCACTGCCATGTATGCAACAGCGCGTGTTTCGTCAATAACCTCTTCGTTTTAAGTCCGAATTGATTGATTTTTGGCTCGTTAAAATCGTCTTTCAATTCCCTACAACATGGAAACAAAAAATCCAGTGTTCTAGAAACTTGGATGTGCACTTGGAGCAGTAACATGATCGGGTTCGAGGTTCGTGGACAACGACATGATCGGGTTCGAGGTTCGTGGATAGCGACATGATCGAGAGTTCGAGATGAGGATTGCTTAGACCCTTCAATATTTAGCCTTGCATCACATCGCAAGGACCTAAAGCCTCACCTTGCACGTGAGCACTTAAGTTTTGCTTTCGCAGGCATAAAATCTCTTCTTGCACGCGAGTATGAAAGACTTGCACCTTGGCAAGCATAAAGTCTCTTCTCAACCACGAGCCCAACGCCCGATGTTGGTCCAAAGACTCGTATTCAACACAATCAATACAGCCAGCCTTCCCGAGAAGCGAGCGCTTCAGACTTGTTACGTTGCGAGCAAAAAGCCTTGCCCCAGTCGCAAGCACATTACGTTTCACTTAAGACTCGACTAGCTCTCGAGCATCACAAGTCCACCACGTGGCAAAAAGTCTCGCCTAGCACGTGAGCAATATTATTTTATTTTATTTTAGTTTTCATTTTTTTTGCAGGTAATTACAGCTGGGGGCGTCTTCGCAATATCTATACTCGTGCTTGGGGGCAAGTTTCATCATCAACGTTCGATGCAAAAGGATAAACAATTTTCTTAACCACCAACAAGTTGGAGGTTAAGAGGGGGCGTTGTTTGTACCGTGTATTTTATACACGGTGATCCCGTAATCAAGCCCGTCTATCCAGCCCATGACGGAAGATTCTAGAAGTTTCCAGAAGGCTTGTTGCCCAATTGCTTTCACATGAAGTTTACATCAAAATTGGGGTTACATAAACTCTATAAATACATGTATCCTAAACCCAAGAATAGAGGGAATATTAGGTTAGCTAACCCGGAGAAAAACACCCTTGTATCAAATACATCAATAAAATACCTCTTTGTTCCTCCGTGGATGTAGGCAACACTTTCCGAACCACGTAAACTCTTGTCTTCTTATATATTTTTGATCGTTTTTCATACCCTAATGATCATCAAATCATCGTGTTTAGTGCCTAGAATTTATTTTGGGTACAAACATTGGCGCCGACTAAGGGGATTCGAGTAAAACGATCGTGTTTTACCAGTGAGAGAAGCCTCGGAAAAATCATGAACGAGATTCCAACAAAAATCAGCAAGAAAAAAATAAAAAAATAGGTTTCTTACGTAACTGTTGCGAAGGTTGAAGAAACGTTGCAAACAGTTACAGAAACCGTT
>NC_039365.1:47214564-47262907 GCF_003573695.1 Papaver somniferum
TCAGACCGGTTCGGTTCAGATCGAACCAGTTCAGTACGGTTCAAAACGAACCAGAACGATTGGGCCCAACCAGTTGACTGGATTCGCCACGTCAGCAGAAGTCCACGTCATCAGTGACATGTCATCATACTCTAATGACACGTCAGCGGAATCATCCACACCAACAGTGCCACATCAGCACACAGTCCAGTCAGTAACGACACATCATCAATTTTTACCACGTCAGCGTCACAGTATGATGGATGTTTTGCTGCATCAGCTGCCACGTCAGTGCCGTTCGTACTCCACGTCAGCAAGTCAACCCGATCAGCAATAACACGTCAGCAATTCTTCATAGTCATCACTGCCATGTATGCAACAGCGCGTGTTTCGTTCAAAGCTTGTTTCGTCAATAACTTCTTCGTTTTAAGTCCGAATTGATTGATTTTTGGCTCGTTAGAATCTTCTTTCGATTCCCTACAACATGGAAACAAAAAATCCAGTGTTTTAGAAACTTGGATGTGCACTTGGAGCAGTAACATGATCGGGTTCTAGGTTCGTGGACAACGACATGATCAAGTTCGAGGTTCGTGGATAGCGACATGATCGAGAGTTCGAGATGAGGATTGCTTAGACCCTTCAATATTTAGCCTTGCATCACATCAGAAGCACCTAAAGACTTACCTTGCACGTGAGCACTTAAGTTTTGCTTTCGCAAGCATAAAATCTCTTCATGCACGCGAGTATGAAAGACATGCACCTTGGCAAGCATAAAGTCTCTTCTCAACCACGATCCCAACGCCCGATGTTGGTCCAAAGAATCGTACTCAACACAAGCAATACAGCTAGCCTTCCCGAGCAGCGAGCGCTACATCCTTGTTACGTTGCGAGCAAAAAGCCTTGCCCCAGTCGCAAGCACATTACGTTTCACTTATGACTCGACTAGCTCTCGAGCATCACAAGTCCACCACGTGGCAAAAAGTCTCGCCTAGCACGTGAGCAATATTATTTTATTTTTTTTTACTTTTCATTTTTTTTTTGCAGGTAATTAAAGCTGGTGGCGTCTTCGCAATATCTATACTCACGCTTGGGGGAGAGTTTCATCATCAACGTTCGACGCAAAAGGATAAACAATTTTCTTAACCACCAAGCAGTTGGAGGTTAAGAGGGGGCGATGTTTGTACCGTGTATTTTATACACGGTGAGCCCGTAATCAAGCCCGTCTAGCCAGCCCATGACGGAAGATTCTAGAAGTTTCCAGAAGGCTTATTGCCCAAGTTGCTTGCACATAAAGTTTAAATCAAAATTAGGGTTACATAAACTCTATAAATACATGTATCCTAAACCCAAGAATAAAGGAAATATTAGGTTAGCTAACCCGGAGAAAAACACCCTTGTATCAAATACATCAATAAATAACCTCTCCGTTCCTCCGTGGATGTAGGCAACACTTTCCGAACCACGTAAATTCTTGTCTTCTTATATAATTTTGATCGTTTTTCTAACCTTAATCATCATCAACTCATCATGTTTAGTGCCTAGAATTTATTTTGGGTACAAACATTGGCGCCGACTAAGGGGATTCGAGTAAAACGATCGTGTTTTACCAGTGAGATAAGCCTCGGAAAAATCATGAACGAGATTCCAACAAAAATCAGCAAGAAAAAATAAAAAAATAGGTTTCTTACGTAACTGTTGCGAAGGTTGAAAAAACGTTGCAAACAGTTACAGAAACCGTTGCGAAGGCAGTAGCAGAAGCTTTGCATCACTGTAACAGATATAAATGTTGCAGAAATCATTACAAAAGCACTTATCATGTACAACCCTATAAGTTCATTCCTGTACAGCTTCAGATCCAGCGAATCATGTCCGTCAGATATAGAAGATCTAGACCGTAAGATCTGTCCAGCCAAGGATCCAGCTCCCGGTTCACAAACAGGTTCAGTGTCAGACCGGTTCGGTTCAGATCGAACCAGTTCAGTACGGTTCAAAACGAACCAGAACGATTGGGCCCAACCAGTTGACTGGATTCGCCACGTCAGCAGAAGTCCACGTCATCAGTGACATGTCATCATACTCTAATGACACGTCAGCGGAATCATCCACACCAACAGTGCCACATCAGCACACAGTCCAGTCAGTAACGACACATCATCAATTTTTGCCACGTCAGCGTCACAGTATGATGGATGTTTTGATGCATCAGCTGCCACGTCAGTGCCGTTCGTACTCCACGTCAGCAAGTCAACCCGATCAGCAATAACACGTCAGCAATTCTTCATAGTCATCACTGCCATGTATGCAACAGCGCGTGTTTCGTTCAAAGCTTGTTTCGTCAATAACTTCTTCGTTTTAAGTCCGAATTGATTGATTTTTGGCTCATTAGAATCTTCTTTCGATTCCCTACAACATGGAAACAAAAAATCCAGTGTTTTAGAAACTTGGATGTGCACTTGGAGCAGTAACATGATCGGGTTCTAGGTTCATGGACACCGACATGATCAAGTTCGAGGTTCGTGGATAGCGACATGATCGAGAGTTCGAGATGAGGATTGCTTAGACCCTTCAATATTTAGCCTTGCATCACATCGGAAGCACCTAAAGACTTACCTTGCACGTGAGCACTTAAGTTTTGCTTTCGCAAGCATAAAATCTCTTCATGCACGCGAGTATGAAAGACATGCACCTTGGCAAGCATAAAGTCTCTTCTCAACCACGATCCCAACGCCCGATGTTGGTCCAAAGAATCGTACTCAACACAAGCAATACAGATAGCCTTCCCGAGCAGCGAGCGCTACATCCTTGTTACGTTGCGAGCAAAAAGCCTTGCCCCAGTCGCAAGCACATTACGTTTCACTTATGACTCGACTAGCTCTCGAGCATCACAAGTCCACCACGTGGCAAAAAGTCTCGCCTAGCACGTGAGCAATATTATTTTATTTTTTTTTACTTTTCATTTTTTTTTTTGCAGGTAATTAAAGATGGTGGCGTCTTCGCAATATCTATACTCACGCTTGGGGGAGAGTTTCATCATCAACGTTCGACGCAAAAGGATAAACAATTTTCTTAACCACCAAGAAGTTGGAGGTTAAGAGGGGGCGATGTTTGTACCGTGTATTTTATACACGGTGAGCCCGTAATCAAGACCGTCTAGCCAGCCCATGACGGAAGATTCTAGAAGTTTCCAGAAGGCTTATTGCCCAAGTTGCTTGCACATGAAGTTTAAATCAAAATTAGGGTTACATAAACTCTATAAATACATGTATCCTAAACCCAAGAATAAAGGAAATATTAGGTTAGCTAACCCGGAGAAAAACACCCTTGTATCAAATACATCAATAAATAACCTCTCCGTTCCTCCGTGGATGTAGGCAACATTTTCCGAACCACGTAAATTCTTGTCTTCTTATATAATTTTGATCGTTTTTCTAACCTTAATCATCATCAACTCATCGTGTTTAGTGCCTAGAATTTATTTTGGGTACAAACATTGGCGCCGACTAAGGGGATTCGAGTAAAACGATCGTGTTTTACCAGTGAGAGAAGCCTCGGAAAAATCATGAACGAGATTCCAACAAAAATCAGCAAGAAAAAATAAAAAAATAGGTTTCTTACGTAACTGTTGCGAAGGTTGAAGAAACGTTGCAAACAGTTACAGAAACCGTTCCGAAGGCAGTAGCAGAAGCTTTGCATCACAGTAACAGATATAAATGTTGCAGAAATCATTACAAAAGCACTTATCTTGTACAACCCTATAAGTTCAGCTTCCTGTACAGCTTCAGATCCAGCGAATCATGTCCGTCAGATATAGAAGATCTGTCCAGCCAAGGATCCAGCTCCCGGTTCATAAACAGGTTCAGTGTCAGACCGGTTCGGTTCAGATCGAACCAGTTCAGTACGGTTCAAAACGAACCAGACCGATGGGGCCCAACCAGTTGACTGGATTCGCCACGTCAACAGAAGTCCACGTCATCAGTGACATGTCATCATACTCTAATGACACGTCAACGGAATCATCCACACCAACAGTGCCACATCAGCACACAGTCCAGTCAGTAACGACACATCATCAATTTTTTGCCACGTCAGCGTCACGGTATGATGGATGTTTTGTTGCGTCAGCTGCCACGTCAGTGCCGTTCGTACGCCACGTCAGCAAGTCATCCCGATCAGCAATAACACGTCAGCAATTCTGCATAGTCATCACTGCCATGTATGCAACAGCGCGCGTTTCGTTCAAAGCTTGTTTCGTCTATAACTTCTTCGTTTTAAGTCCGAATTGATTGATTTTTGGCTCGTTAGAATCGTCTTTCAATTCCCTACAACATGGAAACAAAAAATCCAGTGTTCTAGAAACTTGGATGTGCACTTGGAGCAGTAACATGATCGGGTTCGAGGTTCGTGGACAACGACATGATCGGGTTCGAGGTTCGTGGATAGCGACATGATCGAGAGTTCGAGATGAGGATTTCTTAGACCCTTCAATATTTAGCCTTGCATCACATTGCAAGGACCTAAAGCCTGACCTTGCACGTGAGCACTTAAGTTTTGCTTTCGCAAGCATAAAATCTCTTCTTGCACGCGAGTATGAAAGACTTGCACCTTGGCAAGCATAAAGTCTCTTATCAACCACGAGCCCAACGCCCGATGTTGGTCCAAAGACCCGTACTCAACACAAGCAACACAGCCAGCCTTCCCGAGCAGCGAGCGTTACAGCCTTGTTACGTTGCGAGCAAAAAGCCTTGCCCCAGTCGCAAGTACATTACGTTTCACTTAGGACTCGACTAGCTCTCGAGCATCACAACCCCACCACGTGAAAAAAAGTCTCGCCTAGCACGTGAGCAATATTATTTTATTTTATTTTTACTTTTCATTTTTTTTTTGCAGGTAATTACATCTGGGGGCTTCTTCGCAATATCTATACTCACGCTTGGGGGAGAGTTTCATCATCAACGTTCGACGCAAAAGGATAAAAAATTTTCTTAACCACCAACAAGTTGGAGGTTAAGAGGGGGCGATGTTTGTACCGTGTATTTTATACACGGTGAGCCCGTAATCAAGCCCGTCTAGCCAGCTCATGACGGAAGATTCTAGAAGTTTCCAGAAGGCTTGTTGCCCAAGTTGCTTGCACATGAAGTTTACATCAAAATTAGGGTTACATAAACTCTATAAATACATGTATCCTAAACCCAAGAATAGAGGAAATATTAGGTTAGCTAACCCGGAGAAAAACACCCTTGTATCAAATACATCAATAAAATACCTCTCTGTTTCTCAGTGGATGTAGGCAACACTTTCCGAACCACGTAAATTATTGTATTCTTATATATTTTTGATCGTTTTTCTAACCCTAATGATCATCAACTCATCGTGTTTAGTGCCTAGAATTTATTTTTGGTACAAACATTGGCGCCGACTAAGGGGATTCGAGTAAAACGATTGTGTTTTACCAGTGAGAGAAGCCTCGGAAAAATCATGAACGAGATTCCAACAAAAATCAGCAAGAAAAAAATAAAAAAATAGGGTTCTTACGTAACTGTTGCGAAGGTTGAAGAAACATTGCAAACAGTTACAGAAACCGTTGCGAAGGCAGTAGCAGAAGCTTTGCAGCACAGGTACAGATATAAATGTTGCAGAAATCATTACAAAAGCATTTATCCTGTACAACCCTATAAGTTCAGCTTCCTGTACAGCTTCAGATCCAGCGAATCATGTCCGTCAGATATAGAAGATCTTGACCGTATGATCTGTCCAGCCAAGGATCCAGCTCCCGGTTCACAAACAGGTTCAGTGTCAGACCGGTTCTGTTCAGATCGAACCAGTTCAGTACGGTTCAAAACGAACCAGACCGATAGGGCCCAACAAGTTGACTGGATTCGCCACGTCAGTATAAGTCCACGTCATCAGTGACATGTCATCATACTCTAATGACACGTCAGCGGAATTATCCACACCAACAGTGCCACATCAGCACACAGTCCAGTCAGTAACGACACATCATCAATTTTTGCCACGTCAGCGTCATAGTATGATGGATGTTTTGTTGCGTCAGCTGCCACGTCAGTGCCGTTCGTACGCCACGTCAGCAAGTCATCCCGATCAGCAATAACACGTCAACAATTCTGCATAGTCATCACTGCCATGTATGCAACAGCGCGTGTTTCGTTCAAAGCTTGTTTCGTCAATAACCTCTTCTTTTTAAGTCCGAATTGATTGATTTTTGGCTCGTTAGAATCGTCTTTCAATTCCCTACAACATGGAAACAAAAAATCCAGTGTTCTAGAAACTTGGATGTGCACTTGGAGCAGTAACATGATCGGGTTCGAGGTTCGTGGACAACGACATGATCGGGTTCGAGGTTCGTGGATAGCGACATGATCGAGAGTTCGAGATGAGGATTGCTTAGACCCTTCAATATTTAGCCTTGCATCACATCGCAAGCACCTAAAGACTCACCTTGCACGTGAGCACTTAAGTTTTGCTTTCGCAAGCATAAAATCTCTTCTTGCACGCGAGTATGAAAGACTTGCACCTTGGCAAGCATAAAGTCTCTTCTCAACCACGAGCCCAACGCCCGATGTTGGTCCAAAGACTCGTACTCAACACAAGCAATACAGCCAGCCTTCCCGAGCAGCAAGCGTTACATCCTTGTTACGTTGCGAGCAAAAAGCCTTGCCCCAGTCGCAAGCACATTACGTTTCACTTAAGACTCGACTAGCTCTCGAGCATCACAAGTCCACCACGTGAAAAAAAGTCTCGCCTAGCACGTGAGCAATATTATTTTATTTTTTTTTACTTTTCATTTTTTTTTTGCAGGTAATTACAGCTGGGGGCGTCTTCGCAATATCTATACTCACGCTTGGGGGAGAGTTTCATCATCAACGTTCGACGCAAAAGGATAAACAATTTTCTTAACCACCGACAAGTTGGAGGTTAACATGGGGCGATGTTTGTACCGTGTATTTTATACACGGTGAGCCCGTAATCAAGCCCGTCTAGCCAGCCCATGACGGAAGATTCTAGAAGTTTCCAGAAGGCTTGTTGCCCAAGTTGCTTGCACATGAAGTTTACATCAAAATTAGGGTTACATAAACTCTATAAATACATGTATCCTAAACCCAAGAATAGAGGAAATATTAGGTTAGCTAACCCGGAGAAAAACACCCTTGTATCAAATACATCAATAAAATACCTCTCTGTTCCTCAGTAGATGTAGGAAACACTTTCCGAACGACGTAAATTCTTGTCTTCTTATATATTTTTGATCTTTTATCTAACCCTAATGATCATCAACTCATCGTGTTTAGTGCCTAGAATTTATTTTTGGTACAAACATTGGCGCCGACTAAGGGGATTCGAGTAAAACGATTGTGTTTTACCAGTGAGAGAAGCCTCGGAAAAATCATGAACGAGATTCCAACAAAAATCAGCAAGAAAAAATAAAAAAATAGGGTTCTTACGTAATTGTTGCGGAGGTTGAAGAAACGTTGCAAACAGCTACAGAAACCGTTGCGAAGGCAGTAGCAGAAGCTTTGCAGCACACTAACAGATATAAATGTTGCAGAAATCATTACAAAAGCACTTATCCTGTACAACCCTATAAGTTCAGCTTCCTGTACAGCTTCAGATCCAGCGAATCATGTCCGTCAGATATAGAAGATCTTGACCGTAAGATCTGTCCAGCCAAGGATCCATCTCCCGGTTCACAAACAGGTTCAGTGTTCGACCGGTTCTGTTCAGATCGAACCAGTTCAGTACGGTTCAAAATGAACCAGACCGATAGGGCCCAACCAGTTGACTGGATTCGCCACGTCAGTAGAAGTCCACGTCATCAGTGACATGTCATCATACTCTAATGACACGTCAGCGGAATCATCCACACCAACAGTGCCACATCAGCACACAGTCCAGTCAGTAACGACACATCATCAATTTTGCAACGTCAGCGTCACAGTATGATGGATGTTTTGTTGCGTCAGCTGCCACGTCAGTGCCGTTCGTACGCCACGTCAGCAAGTCATCCCGATCAGCAATAACACGTCAGCAATTCTGCATAGTCATCACTGCCATGTATGCAACAGCGCGAGTTTCGTTCAAAGCTTGTTTCGTCAATAACCTCTTCTTTTTAAGTCCGAATTGATTGATTTTTGGCTCTTTAGAATCGTCTTTCAATTCCCTACAACATGGAAACAAAAAATCCAGTGTTCTAGAAACTTGGATGTGCACTTGGAGCAGTAACACGATCGGGTTCGAGGTTCGTGGACAACGACATGATCGGGTTCGAGGTTCGTGGATAGCGACATGATCGAGAGTTCGAGATGAGGATTGCTTAGACCCTTCAATATTTAGCCTTGCATCACATCGCAAGCACCTAAAGACTCACCTTGCACGTGAGCACTTAAGTTTTTCTTTCGCAAGCATAAAATCCCTTCTTGCACGCGAGTATGAAAGACTTGCACCTTGGCAAGCATATAGTCTCTTCTCAACCACGAGCCCAACGCCCGATGTTGGTCCAAAGACTCGTACTCAACACAAGCAATACAGCCAGCCTTCCCGAGCAGCGAGCGTTACAGCCTTGTTATGTTGCGAGCAAAAAGCCTTGCCCCAGTCGCAAGCACATTACGTTTCACTTAGGACTCGACTAGCTCTCGAGCATCACAAGTCCACCACGTGAAAAAAAGTCTCGCCTAGCACGTGAGCAATATTATTTTATTTTTTTTTACTTTTTATTTTTTTTTTGCAGGTAATTACAGCTGGGGGCGTCTTCGCAATATCTATACTCACGCTTGGGGGAGAGTTTCATCATCAACGTTCGACGCAAAAGGATAAACAATTTTCTTAACCACCGACAAGTTGGAGGTTAACAGGGGGCGATGTTTGTACCGTGTATTTTATACACGGTGAGCCCGTAATCAAGCCCGTCTAGCCAGCCCATGACGGAAGATTCTAGAAGTTTCCAGAAGGCTTGTTGCCCAAGTTGCTTGCACATGAAGTTTACATCAAAATTAGGGTTACATAAACTCTATAAATACATGTATCCTAAACCCAAGAATAGAGGAAATATTAGGTTAGCTAACCCGGAGAAAAACACCCTTGTATCAAATACATCAATAAAATACCTCTCTGTTCCTCAGTTGATGTAGGAAACACTTTCCGAACGACGTAAATTCTTGTCTTCTTATATATTTTTGATCTTTTATCTAACCCTAATGATCATCAACTCATCGTGTTTAGTGCCTAGAATTTATTTTTGGTACAAACATTGGCGCCGACTAAGGGGATTCGAGTAAAACGATTGTGTTTTACCAGTGAGAGAAGCCTCGGAAAAATCATGAACGAGATTCCAACAAAAATCAGCAAGAAAAAATAAAAAAATAGGGTTCTTACGTAATTGTTGCGGAGGTTGAAGAAACGTTGCAAACAGCTATAGAAACCGTTGCGAAGGCAGTAGCAGAAGCTTTGCAGCACACTAACAGATATAAATGTTGCAGAAATCATTACAAAAGCACTTATCCTGTACAACCCTATAAGTTCAGCTTCCTGTACAGCTTCAGATCCAGCGAATCATGTCCGTCAGATATAGAAGATCTTGACCGTAAGATCTGTCCAGCCAAGGATCCATCTCCCGGTTCACAAACAGGTTCAGTGTTCGACCGGTTCTGTTCAGATCGAACCAGTTCAGCACGGTTCAAAATGAACCAGACCGATAGGGCCCAACTAGTTGACTGGATTCGCCACGTCAGTAGAATTCCACGTCATCACTGACATGTCATCATACTCTAATGACACGTCAGCGGAATCATCCTCACCAACAGTGCCACATCAGCACACAGTCCAGTCAGGTACGACACATCATCAATTTTTGCCACGTCAGCGTCACAGTATGATAGATGTTTTTTTGCGTCAGCTGCCACGTCAGTGCCGTTCGTACGCCACGTCAGCAAGTCATCCTGATCAGCAATAACACGTCAGCAATTCTGCATAGTCATCACTGCCATGTATGCAACAGCGCGTGTTTCGTTCAAAGCTTGTTTCGTCAATAACCTCTTCTTTTTAAGTCCGAATTGATTGATTTTTGGCTCGTTAGAATCATCTTTCAAATCCCTACAACATGGAAACAAAAAATCCAGTGTTCTAGAAACTTGGATGTGCACTTGGAGCAGTAACATGATCGGGTTCGAGGTTCGTGGACAACGACATGATCGGGTTCGAGGTTCGTGGATAGCGACATGATCGAGAGTTCGAGATGAGGATTGCTTAGACCCTTTAATATTTAGCCTTGCATCACATCGCAAGCACCTAAAGACTCACCTTGCACGTGAGCACTTAAGTTTTGCTTTCGCAAGCATAAAATCTCTTCTTGCACGCGAGTATGAAAGACTTGCACCTTGGCAAGCATATAGTCTCTTCTCAACCACGAGCCCAACGCCCGATGTTGGTCCAAAGACTCGTACTCAACACAAGCAATACAGCCAGCCTTCCCGAGCAGCGAGCGTTACACCCTTGTTACGTTGCGAGCAAAAAGCCTTGCCCCAGTCGCAAGCACATTACGTTTCACTTAGGACTCGACTAGCTCTCGAGCATCACAAGTCCACCACGTGAAAAAAAGTCTCGCCTAGCACGTGAGCAATATTATTTTATTTTTATTTTTTGCAGGTAATTACAGCTGGGGGCGTCTTCGCAATATCTATACTCACGCTTGGGGGAGAGTTTCATCATCAACGTTCGACGCAAAAGGATAAACAATTTTATTAACCACCAACAAGTTGGAGGTTAAGAGGGGGCGATGTTTGCACCGTGTATTTTATACACGGTGAACCCGTAATCAAGCCCGTCTAGCCAGCCCATGAAGGAAGATTCTAGAAGTTTCCAGAAGGCTTGTTGCCCAAGTTTCTTGCACATGAAGTTTACATCAAAATTAGGGTTACATAAACTCTATAAATACATGTATCCTAAACCCAAGAATAGAGGAAATATTAGGTTAGCTAACCCGGAGAAAAACACCCTTGTATCAAATACATCAATAAAATACCTCTCTGTTCCTCAGTAGATGTAGGAAACACTTTCCGAACGACGTAAATTCTTGTCTTCTTATATATTTTTGATCTTTTATCTAACCCTAATGATCATCAACTCATCGTGTTTAGTGCCTAGAATTTATTTTTGGTACAAACATTGGCGCCGACTAAGGGGATTCGAGTAAAACGATTGTGTTTTACCAGTGAGAGAAGCCTCGGAAAAATCATGAACGAGATTCCAACAAAAATCAGCAAGAAAAAATAAAAAAATAGGGTTCTTACGTAATTGTTGCGGAGGTTGAAGAAACGTTGCAAACAGCTACAGAAACCGTTGCGAAGGCAGTAGCAGAAGCTTTGCAGCACACTAACAGATATAAATGTTGCAGAAATCATTACAAAAGCACTTATCCTGTACAACCCTATAAGTTCAGCTTCCTGTACAGCTTCAGATCCAGCGAATCATGTCCGTCAGATATAGAAGATCTTGACCGTAAGATCTGTCCAGCCAAGGATCCATCTCCCGGTTCACAAACAGGTTCAGTGTTCGACCGGTTCTGTTCAGATCGAACCAGTTCAGTACGGTTCAAAATGAACCAGACCGATAGGGCCCAACCAGTTGACTGGATTCGCCACGTCAGTAGAAGTCCACGTCATCAGTGACATGTCATCATACTCTAATGACACGTCAGCGGAATCATCCACACCAACAGTGCCACATCAGCACACAGTCCAGTCAGTAACGACACATCATCAATTTTGCAACGTCAGCGTCACAGTATGATGGATGTTTTGTTGCGTCAGCTGCCACGTCAGTGCCGTTCGTACGCCACGTCAGCAAGTCATCCCGATCAGCAATAACACGTCAGCAATTCTGCATAGTCATCACTGCCATGTATGCAACAGCGCGAGTTTCGTTCAAAGCTTGTTTCGTCAATAACCTCTTCTTTTTAAGTCCGAATTGATTGATTTTTGGCTCTTTAGAATCGTCTTTCAATTCCCTACAACATGGAAACAAAAAATCCAGTGTTCTAGAAACTTGGATGTGCACTTGGAGCAGTAACACGATCGGGTTCGAGGTTCGTGGACAACGACATGATCGGGTTCGAGGTTCGTGGATAGCGACATGATCGAGAGTTCGAGATGAGGATTGCTTAGACCCTTCAATATTTAGCCTTGCATCACATCGCAAGCACCTAAAGACTCACCTTGCACGTGAGCACTTAAGTTTTTCTTTCGCAAGCATAAAATCCCTTCTTGCACGCGAGTATGAAAGACTTGCACCTTGGCAAGCATATAGTCTCTTCTCAACCACGAGCCCAACGCCCGATGTTGGTCCAAAGACTCGTACTCAACACAAGCAATACAGCCAGCCTTCCCGAGCAGCGAGCGTTACAGCCTTGTTATGTTGCGAGCAAAAAGCCTTGCCCCAGTCGCAAGCACATTACGTTTCACTTAGGACTCGACTAGCTCTCGAGCATCACAAGTCCACCACGTGAAAAAAAGTCTCGCCTAGCACGTGAGCAATATTATTTTATTTTTTTTTACTTTTTATTTTTTTTTTGCAGGTAATTACAGCTGGGGGCGTCTTCGCAATATCTATACTCACGCTTGGGGGAGAGTTTCATCATCAACGTTCGACGCAAAAGGATAAACAATTTTCTTAACCACCGACAAGTTGGAGGTTAACAGGGGGCGATGTTTGTACCGTGTATTTTATACACGGTGAGCCCGTAATCAAGCCCGTCTAGCCAGCCCATGACGGAAGATTCTAGAAGTTTCCAGAAGGCTTGTTGCCCAAGTTGCTTGCACATGAAGTTTACATCAAAATTAGGGTTACATAAACTCTATAAATACATGTATCCTAAACCCAAGAATAGAGGGAATATTATGTTAGCTAACCCGGAGAAAAACACCCTTGTATCAAATACATCAATAAAATACCTCTCCGTTCCTCCGTGGATGTAGGCAACACTTTCCGAACCACGTAAATTCTTGTCTTCTTATATATTTTTGATCGTTTTTCTAACCCTGATGATCATCAAATCATCGTGTTTAGTGCCTAGAATTTATTTTGGGTACAAACATTGGCGCCGACTAAGGGGATTCGAGTAAAACGATCGTGTTTTACCAGTGAGAGAAGCCTCGGAAAAATCATGAACGAGATTCCAAAAAAAATCAGCAAGAAAAAATAAAAAAATAGGGTTCCTACGTAACTGTTGCGAAGGTTGAAGAAACGTTGCAAACAGTTACAGAAACCGTTGCGAAGGCAGTAGCAGAAGCTTTGCAGCACAGTAACAGATATAAATATTGCAGAAATCATTACAAAAGCACTTATCCTGTACAATCCTATAAGTCCAGCTTTCTGTACAGCTTCAGATCCAGCGAATCATGTCCGTCAGATATAGAAGATCTTGACCGTAAGATCTGTCCAACCAAGGATCCAGCTCACGGTTCACAAACAGGTTCAGTGTCAGACCGGTTTTGTTCTGATCGAACCAGTTCAGTACGGTTCAAAACGAACCAGACCGATAGGTCCCAACCAGTTGACTGGATTCGCCACGTCAGCAGAAGTCCACGTCATTAGTGACATATCATCATACTCTAATGACACGTCAGTGGAATCATCCACACCAACAGTGCCACATCAGCACAAAGTCCAGTCAACAACGACACATCATCAATTTTTGCCACGTCAGCGTCACAGTATGATGGATGTTTTGCTACGTCAGTTGCCACGTCAGTGTCGTTCGTACGCCACGTCAGCAAGTCATTCCAATCAGCAGTAACACGTCAGCAATTGTGCACAGTCATCACTTCCATGTATGCAACAGCGCGCCTTTCGTTCAAAGTTTGTTTCGTCACTAACTTCTTCGTTTTAAGTCCAAATTTAGTGATTTTTGGCTCGTTAGAATCGTCTTTCAATTCCCTACAACATGGAAACAAAAAATCCAGTGTTCTAGAAACTTGGATGTGCACTTGGAGCAGTAACATGATCGGGTTCGAGGTTCGTGGACAACGACATGATCGGGTTCGAGGTTCGTGGATAGCGACATGATCGAGAGTTCGAGATGAGGATTGCTTAGACCATTCAATATTTAGCCTTGCATCACATCGCAAGGACCTAAAGCCTCACCTTTCACGTGAGCACTTAAGTCTTGCTTTCGCAAGCATAAAATCTCGTCTTGCACGCGAGTATGAAAGACTTGCACCTTTGCAAGCATAAAGTCTCGTCTCAACCACGAGCCCAACGCCCGATGTTGGTCCAAAGACTCGTACTCAATACAAGCAATACAACCATCCTTCCCGATCAGCGAGCGCTACAGCCTTGTTACGTTGCGAGCAAAAAGCCTTGCCCCAGTCGCAAGCACATTACATTTCACTTAAGATTCGACTAGCTCTCGAGCATCACAAGTCCACCACGTGACAAAAAGTCTCGCCTAGCACGTGAGCAATATTATTTTATTTTACTTTTCATTTTTTTTTTGCAGGTAATTACAGTTGGGGGCGTCTTCGCAATATCTCTACTCACGCTTGGGGGCGAGTTTCTTCATCAACGTTCGACGCAAAAGGATAAATAATTATTTTAACCACCAACAAGTTGGAGGTTAAGAGGAGGCTATGTTTGTACCATGTATTTTATACACGGTGAGCCCGTAATCAAGCCCGTCTAGCCAGCCCATGACGGAAGATTCTAGAAGTTTCCAGAAGGCTTGTTGCCCAAGTTGCTTGCACATGAAGTTTACATCAAAATTAGGGTTACATAAACTCTATAAATACATGTATCCTAAACCCAAGAATAGAGGGAATATTATGTTAGCTAACCCGGAGAAAAACACCCTTGTATCAAATACATCAATAAAATACCTCTTCGTTCCTCCGTGGATGTAGGAAACACTTTCCGAACAACGTAAATTCTTGTCTTCTTATTTATTTTTGGTCGTTTTTATAACCCTGATCATCATCAAATCATCGTGTTTAGTGCCTAGAATTTATTTTGGGTACAAACATTGGCGCCGACTAAGGGGATTCGAGTAAAACGATCGTGTTTTACTAGTGAGAGAAGCCTCGGAAAAATCATGAACGAGATTCCAACAAAAATCAGCAAGAAAAAATAAAAAAATAGGGTTCTGACGTAATTGTTGCGAAGGTTGAAGAAACGTTGCAAACAGCTACAGAAACCGTTGAGAAGGCAATAGCAGAAGCTTTGCAGCACAGTAACAGATATAAATGTTGCAGAAATCATTACAAAAGCACTTATCCTGTACAACCCTATAAGTTCAGCTTCCTGTACAGCTTCAGATCCAGCGAATCATGTCCGTCATATATAGAAGATCTTGACCGTAAGATCTGTCCAGCCAAGGATCCAGCTCCCGGTACACAAACAGGTTTAATGTTAGACCGGTTCTGTTCAGATCGAACCAGTTCAGTACGGTTCAAAACGAACCAGACCGATAGGGCCCAACCAGTTGACTGGATTCGCCACGTCAGTAGAATTCCACGTCATCACTGACATGTCATCATACTCTAATGACACGTCAGCGGAATCATCCTCACCAACAGTGCCACATCAGCACACAGTCCAGTCAGGTACGACACATCATCAATTTTTGCCACGTCAGCGTCACAGTATGATAGATGTTTTTTTGCGTCAGCTGCCACGTCAGTGCCGTTCGTACGCCACGTCAGCAAGTCATCCCGATCAGCAATAACACGTCAGCAATTCTGCATAGTCATCACTGCCATGTATGCAACAGCGCGTGTTTCGTTCAAAGCTTGTTTCGTCAATAACCTCTTCTTTTTAAGTCCGAATTGATTGATTTTTGGCTCGTTAGAATCATCTTTCAAATCCCTACAACATGGAAACAAAAAATCCAGTGTTCTAGAAACTTGGATGTGCACTTGGAGCAGTAACATGATCGGGTTCGAGGTTCGTGGACAACGACATGATCGGGTTCGAGGTTCGTGGATAGCGACATGATCGAGAGTTCGAGATGAGGATTGCTTAGACCCTTTAATATTTAGCCTTGCATCACATCGCAAGCACCTAAAGACTCACCTTGCACGTGAGCACTTAAGTTTTGCTTTCGCAAGCATAAAATCTCTTCTTGCACGCGAGTATGAAAGACTTGCACCTTGGCAAGCATATAGTCTCTTCTCAACCACGAGCCCAACGCCCGATGTTGGTCCAAAGACTCGTACTCAACACAAGCAATACAGCCAGCCTTCCCGAGCAGCGAGCGTTACACCCTTGTTACGTTGCGAGCAAAAAGCCTTGCCCCAGTCGCAAGCACATTACGTTTCACTTAGGACTCGACTAGCTCTCGAGCATCACAAGTCCACCACGTGAAAAAAAGTCTCGCCTAGCACGTGAGCAATATTATTTTATTTTTATTTTTTGCAGGTAATTACAGCTGGGGGCGTCTTCGCAATATCTATACTCACGCTTGGGGGAGAGTTTCATCATCAACGTTCGACGCAAAAGGATAAACGATTTTCTTAACCACCGACAAGTTGGAGGTTAAGAGGGGGCGATGTTTGTACCGTGTATTTTATACACAGTGAGACCGTAATCAAGCCCGTCTAGCCAGCCCATGAAGGAAGATTCTAGAAGTTTCCAGAAGGCTTGTTTCCCAAGTTTCTTGCACATGAAGTTTACCTCAAAATTAGGGTTACATAAACTCTATAAATACATGTATCCTAAACCCAAGAATAGAGGAAATATTAGGTTAGCTAACCCGGAGAAAAACACCCTTGTATCAAATACATCAATAAAATACCTCTCCGTTCCTCAGTGGATGTAGGCAACACTTTCCGAACCACGTAAATTCTTGTCTTCTTATATATTTTTGATCGTTTTTCTAACCCTAATGATCATCAACTCATCGTGTTTAGTGCCTAGAATTTATTTTTGGTACAAACATTGGCGCCGACTAAGGGGATTCGAGTAAAACGATTGTGTTTTACCAGTGAGAGAAGCCTCGGAAAAATCATGAACGAGATTCCAACAAAAATCAGCAAGAAAAAATAAAAAAATAGGGTTCTGACGTAATTGTTGCGAAGGTTGAAGAAACGTTGCAAACAGCTACAGAAACCGTTGAGAAGGCAATAGCAGAAGCTTTGCAGCACAGTAACAGATATAAATGTTGCAGAAATCATTACAAAAGCACTTATCCTGTACAACCCTATAAGTTCAGCTTCCTGTACAGCTTCAGATCCAGCGAATCATGTCCGTCATATATAGAAGATCTTGACCGTAAGATCTGTCCAGCCAAGGATCCAGCTCCCGGTACACAAACAGGTTTAATGTTAGACCGGTTCTGTTCAGATCGAACCAGTTCAGTACGGTTCAAAACGAACCAGACCGATAGGGCCCAACCAGTTGACTGGATTCGCCACGTCAGTAGAATTCCACGTCATCACTGACATGTCATCATACTCTAATGACACGTCAGCGGAATCATCCTCACCAACAGTGCCACATCAGCACACAGTCCAGTCAGGTACGACACATCATCAATTTTTGCCACGTCAGCGTCACAGTATGATAGATGTTTTTTTGCGTCAGCTGCCACGTCAGTGCCGTTCGTACGCCATGTCAGCAAGTCATCCCGATCAGCAATAACACGTCAGCAATTCTGCATAGTCATCACTGCCATGTATGCAACAGCGCGTGTTTCGTTCAAAGCTTGTTTCGTCAATAACCTCTTCTTTTTAAGTCCGAATTGATTGATTTTTGGCTCGTTAGAATCATCTTTCAAATCCCTACAACATGGAAACAAAAAATCCAGTGTTCTAGAAACTTGGATGTGCACTTGGAGCAGTAACATGATCGGGTTCGAGGTTCGTGGACAACGACATGATCGGGTTCGAGGTTCGTGGATAGCGACATGATCGAGAGTTCGAGATGAGGATTGCTTAGACCCTTTAATATTTAGCCTTGCATCACATCGCAAGCACCTAAAGACTCACCTTGCACGTGAGCACTTAAGTTTTGCTTTCGCAAGCATAAAATCTCTTCTTGCACGCGAGTATGAAAGACTTGCACCTTGGCAAGCATATAGTCTCTTCTCAACCACGAGCCCAACGCCCGATGTTGGTCCAAAGACTCGTACTCAACACAAGCAATACAGCCAGCCTTCCCGAGCAGCGAGCGTTACACCCTTGTTACGTTGCGAGCAAAAAGCCTTGCCCCAGTCGCAAGCACATTACGTTTCACTTAGGACTCGACTAGCTCTCGAGCATCACAAGTCCACCACGTGAAAAAAAGTCTCGCCTAGCACGTGAGCAATATTATTTTATTTTTATTTTTTGCAGGTAATTACAGCTGGGGGCGTCTTCGCAATATCTATACTCACGCTTGGGGGAGAGTTTCATCATCAACGTTCGACGCAAAAGGATAAACAATTTTATTAACCACCAACAAGTTGGAGGTTAAGAGGGGGCGATGTTTGCACCGTGTATTTTATACACGGTGAACCCGTAATCAAGCCCGTCTAGCCAGCCCATGAAGGAAGATTCTAGAAGTTTCCAGAAGGCTTGTTGCCCAAGTTTCTTGCACATGAAGTTTACATCAAAATTAGGGTTACATAAACTCTATAAATACATGTATCCTAAACCCAAGAATAGAGGAAATATTAGGTTAGCTAACCCGGAGAAAAACACCCTTGTATCAAATACATCAATAAAATACCTCTCTGTTCCTCAGTAGATGTAGGAAACACTTTCCGAACGACGTAAATTCTTGTCTTCTTATATATTTTTGATCTTTTATCTAACCCTAATGATCATCAACTCATCGTGTTTAGTGCCTAGAATTTATTTTTGGTACAAACATTGGCGCCGACTAAGGGGATTCGAGTAAAACGATTGTGTTTTACCAGTGAGAGAAGCCTCGGAAAAATCATGAACGAGATTCCAACAAAAATCAGCAAGAAAAAATAAAAAAATAGGGTTCTTACGTAATTGTTGCGGAGGTTGAAGAAACGTTGCAAACAGCTACAGAAACCGTTGCGAAGGCAGTAGCAGAAGCTTTGCAGCACACTAACAGATATAAATGTTGCAGAAATCATTACAAAAGCACTTATCCTGTACAACCCTATAAGTTCAGCTTCCTGTACAGCTTCAGATCCAGCGAATCATGTCCGTCAGATATAGAAGATCTTGACCGTAAGATCTGTCCAGCCAAGGATCCATCTCCCGGTTCACAAACAGGTTCAGTGTTCGACCGGTTCTGTTCAGATCGAACCAGTTCAGTACGGTTCAAAATGAACCAGACCGATAGGGCCCAACCAGTTGACTGGATTCGCCACGTCAGTAGAAGTCCACGTCATCAGTGACATGTCATCATACTCTAATGACACGTCAGCGGAATCATCCACACCAACAGTGCCACATCAGCACACAGTCCAGTCAGTAACGACACATCATCAATTTTGCAACGTCAGCGTCACAGTATGATGGATGTTTTGTTGCGTCAGCTGCCACGTCAGTGCCGTTCGTACGCCACGTCAGCAAGTCATCCCGATCAGCAATAACACGTCAGCAATTCTGCATAGTCATCACTGCCATGTATGCAACAACGCGAGTTTCGTTCAAAGCTTGTTTCGTCAATAACCTCTTCTTTTTAAGTCCGAATTGATTGATTTTTGGCTCGTTAGAATCGTCTTTCAATTCCCTACAACATGGAAACAAAAAATCCAGTGTTCTAGAAACTTGGATGTGCACTTGGAGCAGTAACACGATCGGGTTCGAGGTTCGTGGACAACGACATGATCGGGTTCGAGGTTCGTGGATAGCGACATGATCGAGAGTTCGAGATGAGGATTGCTTAGACCCTTCAATATTTAGCCTTGCATCACATCGCAAGCACCTAAAGACTCACCTTGCACGTGAGCACTTAAGTTTTTCTTTCGCAAGCATAAAATCCCTTCTTGCACGCGAGTATGAAAGACTTGCACCTTGGCAAGCATATAGTCTCTTCTCAACCACGAGCCCAACGCCCGATGTTGGTCCAAAGACTCGTACTCAACACAAGCAATACAGCCA
The DNA here is from genome assembly GCF_003573695.1 of Papaver somniferum. Classification (NCBI taxonomy): domain Eukaryota; kingdom Viridiplantae; phylum Streptophyta; class Magnoliopsida; order Ranunculales; family Papaveraceae; genus Papaver; species Papaver somniferum. The sequence goes on from NC_039365.1 coordinate 47,234,607, forward strand.
GCCTTCCCGAGCAGCGAGCGTTACAGCCTTGTTATGTTGCGAGCAAAAAGCCTTGCCCCAGTCGCAAGCACATTACGTTTCACTTAGGACTCGACTAGCTCTCGAGCATCACAAGTCCACCACGTGAAAAAAAGTCTCGCCTAGCACGTGAGCAATATTATTTTATTTTTTTTTACTTTTTATTTTTTTTTTGCAGGTAATTACAGCTGGGGGCGTCTTCGCAATATCTATACTCACGCTTGGGGGAGAGTTTCATCATCAACGTTCGACGCAAAAGGATAAACAATTTTCTTAACCACCGACAAGTTGGAGGTTAACAGGGGGCGATGTTTGTACCGTGTATTTTATACACGGTGAGCCCGTAATCAAGCCCGTCTAGCCAGCCCATGACGGAAGATTCTAGAAGTTTCCAGAAGGCTTGTTGCCCAAGTTGCTTGCACATGAAGTTTACATCAAAATTAGGGTTACATAAACTCTATAAATACATGTATCCTAAACCCAAGAATAGAGGGAATATTATGTTAGCTAACCCGGAGAAAAACACCCTTGTATCAAATACATCAATAAAATACCTCTTCGTTCCTCCGTGGATGTAGGAAACACTTTCCGAACAACGTAAATTCTTGTCTTCTTATTTATTTTTGGTCGTTTTTATAACCCTGATCATCATCAAATCATCGTGTTTAGTGCCTAGAATTTATTTTGGGTACAAACATTGGCGCCGACTAAGGGGATTCGAGTAAAACGATCGTGTTTTACTAGTGAGAGAAGCCTCGGAAAAATCATGAACGAGATTCCAACAAAAATCAGCAAGAAAAAATAAAAAAATAGGGTTCTGACGTAATTGTTGCGAAGGTTGAAGAAACGTTGCAAACAGCTACAGAAACCGTTGAGAAGGCAATAGCAGAAGCTTTGCAGCACAGTAACAGATATAAATGTTGCAGAAATCATTACAAAAGCACTTATCCTGTACAACCCTATAAGTTCAGCTTCCTGTACAGCTTCAGATCCAGCGAATCATGTCCGTCATATATAGAAGATCTTGACCGTAAGATCTGTCCAGCCAAGGATCCAGCTCCCGGTACACAAACAGGTTTAATGTTAGACCGGTTCTGTTCAGATCGAACCAGTTCAGTACGGTTCAAAACGAACCAGACCGATAGGGCCCAACCAGTTGACTGGATTCGCCACGTCAGTAGAATTCCACGTCATCACTGACATGTCATCATACTCTAATGACACGTCAGCGGAATCATCCTCACCAACAGTGCCACATCAGCACACAGTCCAGTCAGGTACGACACATCATCAATTTTTGCCACGTCAGCGTCACAGTATGATAGATGTTTTTTTGCGTCAGCTGCCACGTCAGTGCCGTTCGTACGCCACGTCAGCAAGTCATCCCGATCAGCAATAACACGTCAGCAATTCTGCATAGTCATCACTGCCATGTATGCAACAGCGCGTGTTTCGTTCAAAGCTTGTTTCGTCAATAACCTCTTCTTTTTAAGTCCGAATTGATTGATTTTTGGCTCGTTAGAATCATCTTTCAAATCCCTACAACATGGAAACAAAAAATCCAGTGTTCTAGAAACTTGGATGTGCACTTGGAGCAGTAACATGATCGGGTTCGAGGTTCGTGGACAACGACATGATCGGGTTCGAGGTTCGTGGATAGCGACATGATCGAGAGTTCGAGATGAGGATTGCTTAGACCCTTTAATATTTAGCCTTGCATCACATCGCAAGCACCTAAAGACTCACCTTGCACGTGAGCACTTAAGTTTTGCTTTCGCAAGCATAAAATCTCTTCTTGCACGCGAGTATGAAAGACTTGCACCTTGGCAAGCATATAGTCTCTTCTCAACCACGAGCCCAACGCCCGATGTTGGTCCAAAGACTCGTACTCAACACAAGCAATACAGCCAGCCTTCCCGAGCAGCGAGCGTTACACCCTTGTTACGTTGCGAGCAAAAAGCCTTGCCCCAGTCGCAAGCACATTACGTTTCACTTAGGACTCGACTAGCTCTCGAGCATCACAAGTCCACCACGTGAAAAAAAGTCTCGCCTAGCACGTGAGCAATATTATTTTATTTTTATTTTTTGCAGGTAATTACAGCTGGGGGCGTCTTCGCAATATCTATACTCACGCTTGGGGGAGAGTTTCATCATCAACGTTCGACGCAAAAGGATAAACAATTTTATTAACCACCAACAAGTTGGAGGTTAAGAGGGGGCGATGTTTGCACCGTGTATTTTATACACGGTGAACCCGTAATCAAGCCCGTCTAGCCAGCCCATGAAGGAAGATTCTAGAAGTTTCCAGAAGGCTTGTTGCCCAAGTTTCTTGCACATGAAGTTTACATCAAAATTAGGGTTACATAAACTCTATAAATACATGTATCCTAAACCCAAGAATAGAGGAAATATTAGGTTAGCTAACCCGGAGAAAAACACCCTTGTATCAAATACATCAATAAAATACCTCTCTGTTCCTCCGTGGATATAGGCAACACTTTCCGAACCACGTAAATTCTTGTCTTTTTCTAACCCTAATGATCATCAACTCATCGTGTTTAGTGCCTAGAATTTATTTTTGGTACAAACATTGGCGCCGACTAAGGGGATTCGAGTAAAACGATTGTGTTTTACCAGTGAGAGAAGCCTCGGAAAAATCATGAACGAGATTCCAACAAAAATCAGCAAGAAAAAATAAAAAAATAGGGTTCTTACGTAATTGTTGCGAAGGTTGAAGAAACGTTGCAAACGGCTACAGAAAACGTTGCGAAGGCAATAGCAGAAGCTTTGCAGCACAGTAACAGATATAAATGTTGCAGAAATCATTACGAAAGCACTTATCCTGTACAACCCTATAAGTTCAGCTTCCTGTACAGCTTCAGATCCAGCGAATCATGTCCGTCAGATATAGAAGATCTTGACCGTAAGATCTGTCCAGCCAAGGATCCAGCTCCCGTTTCACAAACAGGTTCAGTGTCAGACCGGTTCTGTTCTGATCGAACCAGTTCAAAACGAACCAGACCGATAGGGCCCAACCAGTTGACTGGATTCGCCACGTCAGTAGTATTCCACGTCATCAGTGACATGTCATCATACTCTAATGACACGTCAGCGGAATCATCCACACCAACGGTGCCACATCAGCACACAGTCCTGTCAGTAACGACACATCATCAATTTTGCCACGTCAGCGTCACAGTATGATGGATGTTTTGTTGCGTCAGCTGCCACATCAGTGTCGTTCGTACGCCACATCAGCAAGTCATCCCGATCAGTAATAACACGTCAGCAATTCTGCATAGTCATCACTGCCATGTATGCAACAGCGCGTGTTTCGTTCAAAGCTTGTTTCGTCAATAACCTCTTCTTTTTAAGTCTGAATTGATTGATTTTTGGCTCGTTAGAATCGTCTTTCAATTCCCTACAACATGGAAACAAAAAATCCAGTGTTCTAGAAACTTGGATGTGCACTTGGAGCAGTAACATGATCGGGTTCGAGGTTCGTGGATAGCGACATGATCGAGAGTTCGAGATGAGGATTGCTTAGACCATTCAATATTTAGCCTTGCATCACATCGCAAGCACCTAAAGACTCACCTTTCACGTGAGCACTTAAGTTTTGCTTTCGCAAGCATAAAATCTCTTCTTGCACGCGAGTATGAAAGACTTGCACCTTGGCAATCATAAAGTCTCTTCTCAACCACGAGCCCAACGCCCGGTGTTGGTCCAAAGACTCGTACTCAACACAAGCAATACAGCCAGCCTTCCCGAGCAGCGAGCGCTACAGCCTTGTTACGTTGCGAGCAAAAAGCCTTTCCCCAGTCGCAAGCACATTACGTTTCACTTAGGACTCGACTAGCTCTCGAGCATCACAAGTCCACCACGTGAAAAAAAGTCTCGCCTAGCACGTGAGAAATATTATTTTATTTTTTTTTACTTTTCATTTTTTTTTCAGGTAATTACAGCTGGGGGCGTCTTCACAATATCTATACTCACGCTTGGGGGAGAGTTTCATCATCAACGTTCGACGCAAAAGGATAAACAATTTTATTAACCACCAACAAGTTGGAGGTTAAGAGGGGGCGATGTTTGCACCGTGTATTTTATACACGGTGAGCCCGTAATCAAGCCCGTCTAGCCAGCCCATGAAGGAAGATTCTAGAAGTTTCCAGAAGGCTTGTTGCCCAAGTTTCTTGCACATGAAGTTTACATCAAAATTAGGGTTACATAAACTCTATAAATACATGTATCCTAAACCCAAGAATAGAGGAAATATTAGGTTAGCTAACCCGGAGAAAAACACCCTTGTATCAAATACATCAATAAAATACCTCTCTGTTCCTCCGTGGATATAGGCAACACTTTCCGAACCACGTAAATTCTTGCCTTCTTATATATTTTTGATCGTTTTTCTAACCCTAATGATCATCAACTCATCGTGTTTAGTGCCTAGAATTTATTTTTGGTACAAACATTGGCGCCGACTAAGGGGATTCGAGTAAAACGATTGTGTTTTACCAGTGAGAGAATCCTCGGAAAAATCATGAACGAGATTCCAACAAAAATCAGCAAGAAAAAATAAAAAAAATAGGGTTCTTACGTAATTGTTGCGAAGGTTGAAGAAACGTTGCAAACAGCTACAGAAAACGTTGCGAAGGCAATAGCAGAAGCTTTGCAGCACAGTAACAGATATAAATGTTGCAGAAATCATTACAAAAGCACTTATCCTATACAACCCTATAAGTTCAGCTTCCTGTACAGCTTCAGATCCAGCGAATAATGTCCGTCAGATATAGAAGATCTTGACCGTAAGATCTGTCCAGCCAAGGATCCAGCTCCCGTTTCACAAACAGGTTCAGTGTCAGACCGGTTCTGTTCTGATCGAACCAGTTCAAAACGAACCAGACCGATAGGGCCCAACCAGTTGACTGGATTCGCCACGTCAGTAGTATTCCACGTCATCAGTGACATGTCATCAAACTCTAATGACACGTCAGCGGAATCATCCACACCAACGGTGCCACATCAGCACACAGTCCTGTCAGTAACGACACATCATCAATTTTTGCCACGTCAGCGTCACAGTATGATGGATGTTTTGTTGCGTCAGCTGCCACATCAGTGTTGTTCGTACGCCACGTCAGCAAGTCATCCCGATCTGTAATAACACGTCAGCAATTCTGCATAGTCATCACTGCCATGTATGCAACATCGCGTGTTTCGTTCAAAGCTTGTTTCGTCAATAACCTCTTCTTTTTAAGTCTGAATTGATTGATTTTTGGCTCGTTAGAATCGTCTTTCAATTCCCTACAACATGGAAACAAAAAATCCAGTGTTCTAGAAACTTGGATGTGCACTTGGAGCAGTAACATGATCGGGTTCGAGGTTTGTGGACAACGACATGATCGGGTTCGAGGTTCGTGGATAGCGACATGATCGAGAGTTCGAGATGAGGATTGCTTAGACCCTTCAATATTTATCCTTGCATCACATCGCAAGCACCTAAAGACTCACCTTTCACGTGAGCACTTAAGTTTTTCTTTCGCAAGCATAAAATCTCTTCTTGCACGCGAGTATGAAAGACTTGCACCTTGGCAATCATAAAGTATCTTCTCAACCACGAGCCCAACGCCCGGTGTTGGTCCAAAGACTCGTACTCAACACAAGCAATACAGCCAGCCTTCCCGAGCAGCGAGCGCTACAGCCTTGTTACGTTGCGAGCAAAAAGCCTTGCCCCAGTCGCAAGCACATTACGTTTCACTTAGGACTCGACTAGCTCTCGAGCATCACAAGTCCACCACGTGAAAAAAAGTCTCGCCTAGCACGTGAGCAATATTATTTTATTTTTTTTACTTTTCATTTTTTTTTTGCAGGTAATTACAGCTGGGGGCGTCTTCGCAATATCTATACTCACGCTTGGGGGAGAGTTTCATCATCAACGTTCGACGCAAAAGTTTAAACAATTTTCTTAACCACCAACAAGTTGGAGGTTAAGAGGGGGCGATGTTTGTACTGTGTATTTTATACATGGTGAGCCCGTATTCAAGCCTGTCTAGCCAGCCCATGACAGAAGATTCTAGAAGTTTCCAGAAGGCTTGTTGCCCAAGTTGCTTGCACATGAAGTTTACATCAAAATTAGGGTTACATAAACTCTATAAATACATGTATCCTAAACCCAAGAATAGAGGAAATATTAGGTTATCTAACCCGGAGAAAAACACCCTTGTATCAAATACATCAATAAAATACCTCTCCGTTCCTCAGTGGATGTAGGCAACACTTTCCGAACCACGTAAATTCTTGTCTTCTTATATATTTTTGATCGTTTTTCTAACCCTAATGATCATCAACTCATCGTGTTTAGTGCCTAGAATTTATTTTTGGTACAAACATTGGCGCCGACTAAGGGGATTCGAGTAAAACGATTGTGTTTTACCAGTGAGAGAAGCCTCGGAAAAATCATGAACGAGATTCCAACAAAAATCAGCAAGAAAAAATAAAAAAAATAGGGTTCTTACGTAATTGTTGCGAAGGTTGAAGAAACGTTGCAAACAGCTACAGAAACCGTTGCAAAGGCAATACCAGAAGCTTTGCAGCACAGTAACAGATATAAATGTTGCAGAAATCATTACAAAAGCACTTATCCTGTACAACCCTATAAGTTCAGCTTCCTGTACAGCTTCAGATCCAGCGAATCATGTCCGTCAGATATAGAAGATCTTGACCGTAAGATCTGTCCAGCCAAGGATCCAGCTCCCGGTTCACAAACAGGTTCAGTGTCAGACCGGTTCTGTTCTGATCGAACCAGTTCAGTACGGTTCAAAACGAACCAGACCGATAGGGCCCAACCAGTTGACTGGATTCGCCACGTCAGTAGAATTCCACGTCATCAGTGACATGTCATCATACTCTAATGACACGTCAGCGGAATCATCCACACCAACAGTGCCACATCAGCACACAGTCCTGTCAGTAACGACACATCATCAATTTTTGCCACGTCAGCGTCACAGTATGATGGATGTTTTGTTGCGTCAGCTTCCACATCAGTGTCGTTCGTACGCCACGTCAGCAAGTCATCCCGATCAGTAATAACACGTCAGCAATTCTTCATAGTCATCACTGCCATGTATGCAACAACGCGTGTTTCGTTCAAAGCTTGTTTCGTCAATAACCTCTTCTTTTTAAGTCTAAATTGATTGATTTTTGGCTCGTTAGAATCGTCTTTCAATTCCATACAACATGGAAACAAAAAATCCAGTGTTCTAGAAACTTGGATGTGCACTTGGAGCACTAACATGATCGGGTTCGAGGTTCGTGGACAACGCCATGATCGGGTTCGAGGTTCGTGGATAGCGACATGATCGAGAGTTCGAGATGAGAATTGCTTAGACCCTTCAATATTTATCCTTGCATCACATCGCAAGCACCTAAAGACTCACCTTGCACGTGAGCACTTAAGTTTTGCTTTCGCAAGCATAAAATCTCTTCTTGCACGCGAGTATGAAAGACTTGCACCTTGGAAAGCATAAAGTCTCTTCTCAACCACGAGCCCAACGGCCGATGTTGGTCCAAAGAATTGTACACAACACAAGCAATACAGCCAGCCTTCCCGAGCAGCGAGCGCTACAGCCTTGTTACGTTGCGAGAAAAAAGCCTTGCCCCAGCCGCAAGCACATTACGTTTCACTTAAGACTCGACTAGCTCTCGAGCATCACCAGTCCACCACGTGGAAAAAAGTCTCGCCTAGCACGTGAGCAATATTATTTTATTTATTTTTACTTTTCATTTTTTTTTTTGCAGGTAATTAAAGCTGGTGGCGTCTTCGCAATATCTATACTCACGCTTGAGGGAGAGTTTCATCATCAACGTTCGACGCAAAAGGATAAACAATTTTCTTAACCACCAACAAGTTGGAGGTTAAGAGGGGGCGATGTTTGTACCGTGTATTTTATACACAGTGAGACCGTAATCAAGCCCGTCTAGCCATCCCATGACGGAAGATTCTAGAAGTTTCCAGAAGGCTTGTTGCCCAAGTTGCTTACACATGAAGTTTACATCAAAATTAGGGTTACATAAACTCTATAAATACATGTATCCTAAACCCAAGAATAAAGGAAATATTAGGTTAGCTAACCCGGAGAAAAACACCCTTGTATCAACTACATCAATAAAATACCTCTCCGTTCCTCCGTGGATGTAGGCAACACTTTCCGAACCACGTAAATTCTTGTCTTCTTATATATTTTTGATCGTTTTTCTAACCCTAATCATCATCAACTCATCATGTTTAGTGCCTAGAATTTATTTTGAGTACAAACATTGGCGCCGACTAAGGGGATTCGAGTAAAACGATTGTGTTTTACCAGTGAGAGAAGCCTCGGAAAAATCATGAACGAGATTCCAACAAAAATCAGCAAGAAAAAAATAAAAAATAGGGTTCTTACGTAACTGTTGCGAAGGTTGAAGAAACGTTGCAAACAGTTACAGAAACCGTTGCGAAGGAAGTAGCAGAAGCTTTGCAGCACAGTAACAGATATAAATGTTACAGAAATCATTACAAAAGCACTTATCGTGTACAACCCTATAAGTTCAGCTTCCTGTACAGCTTCAGATCCAGCGAATCATGTCCGTCAGATATAGAAGATCTTGACCGTAAGATCTGTCCAGCCAAGGATCCAGCTCCCGGTTCACAAACAGGTTCAGAGTCAGACCGGTTCGGTTCATATCGAACCAGTTCAGTATGGTTCAAAACGAACCAGACCGATAGGGCCCAACCATTTGACTGGACTCGCCACGTCAGCATAATTCCATGTCATCATACTCTAATGACACGTCAGCGGAATCATCCACACCAACAGTGCCACATCAACACACAGTCCAGTCAGCAACGACACATCATCAATTTTTGCCACGTCAGCGTCACAGTATGATGGATGTTTTGCTACGTCCGCTGCCACGTCAGCGCCGTTCGTACGCCACGTCAGCAAGTCATCCCAATCAGCAGTAACACGTTAGCAATTCTGCACAGTCATCACTGCCATGTATGCAACAGAGCGCGTTTCGTTCAAAGCTTGTTTCGTCAATAACTTCTTCGTTTTAAGCCTGAATTGAGTGATTTTTGGCTCGTTAGAATCGTCTTTCAATTCCCTACAACATGGAAACAAAATATCCAGTGTTCTAGAAACTTGGATGTGCACTTGGAGCAGTAACATGATCGGGTTCGAGTTTCGTGGACAACGACATGATCGGGTTCGAGGTTCGTGGATAGCGACATGATCGAGAGTTCGAGATGAGGATTGCTTAGACCCTTCAATATTTAGCCTTGCATCACATCGGAAGCACCTAAAGCCTCACCTTGCACATGAGCACTTAAGTCTTGCTTTCGCAAGCATAAAGTCTCGTCTTGCACGCGAGTATGAAAGCCTTTCACCTTGGCAAGCATAAAGTTTCGTATCAACCACGAGCCCAACGCCCGATGTTGGTCCAAATACTCGTACTCAATACAAGCAATACAGCCATCCTTCCCGAGCAGCGAGCGCTACAGCCTTGTTACGCTGCGAGCAAAAAGCCTTGCCCCAGCCGCAAGCACATTACATTTCACTTAAGACTCGACTAGCTCTCGAGCATCACAAGTCCACCACGTGGCAAAAAGTCTCGCCTAGCATGTGAGAAATATTATTTTTATTTTTTTTACTTTCCATTTTTATTTTTATTTTTTTGCAGGTAATTACAGTTGGGGGCGTCTTCGCAATATCTCTACTCACGCTTGGGGGCGAGTTTCATCATCAACGTTCGACGCAAAAGGAGGGGGCGATGTTTGTACCGTGTATTTTATACACGGTGAGCCCGTAATCAAGCACGTCTAGCCATCCCATGACGGAAGATTCTAGAAGTTTCCAGAAGGCTTGTTGCGCAAGTTGCTTGCACATGAAGTTTACATCAAAATTAGGGTTACATAAACTCTATAAATACATGTATCCTAAACCCAAGAATAGAGGGAATATTAGGTTAGCTAACCCGGAGAAAACACCCTTGTATCAAATACATCAATAAAATACCTTTCCGTTCCTCCGTGGATGTAGGCAAAACTTGCCGAATCACGTAAATTCTTGTCTTCTTATTTATTTTTGATCGTTTTTCTAACCTTAATCATCATCAAATCATCTTGTTTAGTGCCTAAAATTTATTTTGGATACAAACAGAGATAATGTGAAGAACGTAGTTATATATCGATTTGGTTTATGTTTCATGGTCGAGAATGAATCCTTAATCAATTTAACCTCATATTTGAATACAATTTATAATTTTCAGAATTTCTACTACAAAATCATCTTTGCTAAGAGTATTTGTATAACAACTTTTAATTCACACCTCCCTTGGGACAATCCTGCTTTCATTATATTACTTGCTAGTGTAAAGAAAAGTAGAGAAATATTATTTGCGAGTTGACACCTCGTCAAAATTGGCACCGTTGCTGGGGAGGCAGTGGCAAGTTTAGTTGTTATTTTTATTCTTAGTTTTTATTTTTGCTTTTCGTTACAATTTCAGTTTACTAAATCAATCTCTTAGAATCTGATTTTCAGGTACTATTTCCTTGGTGAATGCGTGGAGAGGGCAGACCAAGTCCTATTGGTATACGTCTTCGTTCGGGCACTTTACTAAAAGACTTCATTCAAGCAGTGAATACTCCACTTCCTCCTAGTTCTTCGTCTAGTGATTTCTCGGACTCGGACAAAGAGGAAGACAACACAATGGGAGGTCGACCACCTGCTCTGAGAACACTCAAGGATCTCACTTCTCCAAACCTTGATCAGCAGCCTTCATGTATTCATCTGAATGGAACCATTGAGTTGAAACCGCAATTGATTCACTTGCGGCCCAAATTCAGAGGTTTAGCGGGGGAAGATCCTAATCGTCACTTGCAACAATTTTATCATGTTGTGACTAGTATGAAGCAAGCAACTGCAGATGCGGATATGGCTATGATGACAGCATTTCCTTTCTCTCTTATAGATGCTGCAGGAGAATGGTTCTTTTGTTTACCTCCTGGGAGTATAACCACATGGAACGGGATGAAGAAATTTTTCCTTGAGAAGTATTTTCCGGCATCAAAAGCAGCGGTGATTCGCAAGGAAATTTGTGGTATTGTGAAAATATCGGGAGAGACTCTCTATGAATATTGGGAGCGGTACAAGAAGCTTTTAGCTAGCTGTCCACACCATCAAATTAGAGATCAACTCATTATTCAATATTTCTACGAGGGATTGCTTTCTAATGAGAGAAATTTGATTGATACCACAAGTGGTGGTGCACTCACCAACAAGACTATTACTTAAGCTACAAGCTTGTTAGAGAACATGGATGCAAACACGCAACAATTCTTCACTAGAGATGAACCAATGGTAAGGAAGGTGAATGAAGTTGGTGATTCTTCACATTTGGAACATAGAATGGGTAACATGGAGCAGATGATACATCAAATAGCAGCAGTTGTCATACCGTCATCATACAACGAAGATGTTGAGCAAGCAAGTACTATGTACCAAAATCAGCAAAAGCCAAGATATGATCCGTATTCCAGCACATACAATCTTGGCTGGCGAGATCATCCCAATTTCAGCTACGCCAATAAGCAAGCTGCAGTCTCTAATCCTCCTTTCAATCAACAAGGTGGGTACCAATTCTTGCAAAGGCCACGTCAATTAACTCAAGGCAAGTATAGATGACAATTTGAATCTTATTCTCAACACATTGGCGCAAGACAAGCAAAAGTCAGAGATGGATATGAAGGACATACGAACATAAATGGGTCAACTAGCTACTACTGTGAGCAAATTGGAAGCACAAGCAGCTGGAAAACTTCCTTCACAACCATTAAATCATAAGGAGAATGCCAATGCTATTGAGCTACGAAGTGGGAAGCAAGTAGAGAAGCCGGCAACATCACCGGTGTCCAATGAACCTGATTTGGAGAAAGAAGAGGGTGAAACAGACCCTAAAAAGGCTGACTCGGTAACAAATTCTAACTTTAAAACTCGTGTTTCTACTTATGCTACTCCTCCGCCTTTTCCTAGCAGGTTTGCAAAGTCGAACAAGGAGACATTGTAGCAAGATATTTGGGAGATCTTTAAGAAGATTGAAGTGAACATTCCACTAATTGAGGAAATAAGGCAGGTTCCTCGCTATGCAAAGTTCTTGAAGGAATTGTGCACTAACAAGCACAAGTTGACCGGTAATGAGGTAATGAGTGTGGGGGAGAATGCTTCGGCATATCTTCAAAAGAAACTCCCACCTAAGTTGAAATATCCAGGTAGCTTCACCATACCATGTACTATTGGTAAAATCAGGTTTGAACGCGCTATGCTAGATCTAGGAGCATCCATTAATGTCATGCCTGTCTCAATTTATGAATCATTGAATCTTAGACCTCTTAAAAATACTGGTATTGTTATACAACTTGCTGATAGGTCTAATACTTACCCCAAAGGGGTTATTGAGGATGTTTTGGTGCAGGTTAACCAACTCATATTTCCGGCGGGTTTCTATGTTCTTGACATGATGGATGAAGATTCACCATCGTCTAACCCCTTGCTGTTGGGTAGACCATTCATGAGAACCGCAAGAACAAAGATAGATGTTTTTAAAGGCGCCCTAACTATGGAGTTTGATGATGAAATCATAAGTTTCAATATCTTTGAGGCTATGAGATATCCTAGTGATGTGCATTCCTGTTTTTCAATTGATATTATTGATTCTCTATCTCAACAGATTTTTGAATTGAATGGTGATGATGCTTTAGAGAACACCATAATAGAGGGTTTAGGTTATGGAAAATACAAAGACCTTGAAAGTGAATTTTCTATTTGTGATAAGCTTAAAGAGGTTGTTTTAGCTCTTAACTCATTACAAAAAGTTCCACAAAAGTATAATGCGTCTTATGTTTCTTTGCCACTTACTAATGAGAGAATTTTATCGTTGATTGTGCAGGCACCTATTCTTGAGTTGAAACCTATTCCAGATCACCTCAAATACGTATATTTAGGTGATAAGGAAGAGTTGTCGGTGATCATTTCCAAAGACCTTACCAAGGTGCAAGAGGAGAAACTTGTTCAAGTGCTAAGAGATTACAAGTCTGCCATTGGGTAGACCATTGCCGATATCAAAGGAATCAGCCCTTCCACATGTATGCACCGAATACTTCTTGAGGAGGGGGCAAAACCAACAAGAGAGGCTCAACGTCGCTAGAACCCTCCGATGATGGACGTAGTCAGGAAAGAAATACTGAAGTTGTTGGATGTCGGGGTTATCTATCCCATATCTGATAGCAAATGGGTGAGCCCAGTTCAAGTCGTTCCAAAGAAGTCCGGAATTACAGTGGTGAAAAACGATGATAATGACTTGGTTCCAACTAGAATCCAGACCGGCTGGAGAGTTTGCATTGAATACCGAAAGCTCAACTCTACCACCCGAAAGGACCATTTTCCCTTACCATTTATTGATCAAATGCTTGAAAGATTGGCTAGACACTCTCACTATTTCTTCCTTGATGGTTTTTCAGGTTATAATCAGATTGTAATAGCTCCGGAAGATCAAGAGAATATGACGTTTACTTGTCCGTTTGGAACTTTTGCGTATAGACGTATGCCATTTGGCTTGTGCAATGCTCCAGCCACTTTTCAACGTTGTATGGTAAGTATATTTTCAGATTATATGGAAAGCATCATAAAAGTGTTCATGGACGATTTTAGCGTGTATGGTAATTCTTTTGACAAGTTCTTAGATAACCTTACACTTATTCTTAAACGATGCGTAGAAACTAATTTTGTGCTTAATTGGGAAAAGTGTCACCTTATGGTAAATGATGGGATTGTGTTAGGCCATGTTATATCTTCTAGGGGGTTAGAAGTGGACAAGGCTAAGATAAATTTTATTCGGAACTTACAATACCCCACAATTGTGAGGGAGGTTCGCTCTTTTCTTGGTCATACAGGTTTTTATAGGAGATTCATCAAGGATTTCTCCAAGATTGCAATGCCCCTGTGTAGACTTTTGCAGAAAGATGTGGCCTTTGATTGTGACAAGGAATGCAAGGAGGATTTTGACACCTTGAAGGAGTTGTTGAATACCGCACCAATCATCAAACCACCGGACTGGAGCAAGCCCTTTGAGTTGATGTGTGATGCTAGTGACTATGCCGTGGGAGCCGTGTTGGGACAGCAAGATGGTAAAGTTCCATATGTCATTTATTATGCTTCTAGAACTCTCAACGGAGCACAAATCAACTACTCCACTACTGAAAAGGAGCTCTTGGGCATAGTATTTGCACTAGAGAAGTTTAGAGCTTACTTGGTGGGTACAAAGGTGGTTGTATTCTCCGACCATGCTGCACTACGATACTTGCTCAAAAAGAAGGATGCTAAGCCAAGTCTCATAAGGTGGATACTCCTTCTTCAAGAGTTCAACTTGCAAATAAAGGACAAGAAGGGCAGTGATAATACCATAGAGGATCATTTAAGCAGATTGGTTGTGTCCGAAGAAGCGATTCCTTTGCATGATAGCTTCCCGGATGAGCAACTCTTTGCGGTTGTTCGCAAAACTCCATGGTACGTTGATATTGTTAACTTCTTGGTGACGGGACAAGTACCTAGTTCCATGTATACATTTCAGAAACACAAGCTCAAGAAGATTGCCAAGCAATATATATGGGATGAACCTTATTTGTGGAAGCATTGCTCTGATCAAATGATCCGCAGGTGCGTACTTGAATTCGAGTTCCAATCAATTCTGAATTTTTGTCATTCATATCCTTGTGGTGGCCATTTCGGAGCCAAGAGGACATCCCTCAAGGTTCTCGAAAGTGGTTTTCATTGGTCTACATTGTTTAAGGATGCATATTTTTTTTGCAAGGCTCGTGATAGGTGTCAAAGGACAGGTAATCTAGGTGCTAGAAACCAAATGTTGCAAACACCAATTCTCGCTGTTGAGATTTTTGATGTTTGGGGTATCGATTTTATGGGGCCTTTTGTGAATTCCAATGGGAAATTTTATATGCTTCTTGTTGTAGATTATGTTTCTAAGTGGGTGGAAGATAAAGCCACCCCTACTAATGATTCTCAAGTTGTTTGTGAGTTTGTGAAGGAACATATGTTTTCCTGATTTGGTAAACCTCGAGTGGTGATTAGTGATGGAGGTTCGCACTTCAATAGATCCTTTCACGCTCTTCTTAAGAAGTATAAAATTTCTCGTAAAGTTGGCACACTGTATCATCCACAAACAAGCGGTCAAGCTGAAATTTCCAACCGGGAGATTAAGTCCATCCTAGAGAAGACGGTGAACGTTACAAGGAAGGATTGGAGTTATAGACTCAATGATGCTTTGTGGGCGTATAGGACAGCTTACAAGACACCCATCAGTATGTCTCCTTTTAGGATTGTCTATGGTAAACCTTGCCATCTTCCGGTCGAACTTGAACACAAATTTTATTGGGCTATCAAGGTTTTTAATATGGAATTAGATGAAGCTGGTGAACATAGGAAACTTCAACTCAATGAGTTACAAGAGATACGTAATGATGCATATGAAAGTTTACGCATTTACAAAGAAAAGACCAAAGCTTTCCATAGTAAAATGATTTCCCGAAAGAGTTTTGAAGTAGGGCAGAAAGTTCTTTTATTCCATTCTCGTCTTAAATTGTTTCCCGGTAAACTTAGGTCCAGATGGGTTGGACCTTTTGTTGTTACTAATGTGATTTCTCATGGCGCAGTTGAAATTATTAGTCCCAAAACAGGGCTGGTTTCCAAGGTAAACGGCCATCGTTTGAAACCATACTATGAACAGTTTGTGATGGAGAATTAGGATATGGTCACATTGAGTGATCCACTCCCTCTGGAGGAGTAATTGGAGATGAAAGTCGGGCTGACGACTTTAAACCAAGCGCTAAGTGGGAGGAAACCCACCGGTTTTGTATCTTTATCTTTATCTTTTTATTTTTAAGCATTTTATCTTTGTTTTTGCATATAATTTGCGGAATTTCCCACCTTGAACTTTACTTTGAATGACTAAATTTTACATTGAGGACAATGTAAAGTTTAAGTGTGGGGGAGCATTTATATGTTTTTCGAGTTTGATGTCTTTAGTAAAAAAATAAAAATAAATGAAAAATGAAAAAAAAAATTGCGTTATACACTCTGAAACCTAGAAACATATGCCTTTAGGATAACACTACCAATCTAAGAACCATTTTGGTTGCAGGAGTTGAGGAAACCATTAACTAAAAGGAAGAACATAGCTCAGGTGTTAGAAATAATATGATAGTTGTTACCATATCTCGGAATGTCACCATATCACCTTCTGATTTTATTTTTGCAATCTTTTTGTTTCTTTAAGTGATTTTGTGGGTCACTAACATCGAATTGTTATTACTGCTAAGATGAAATAGAGTGATTGAGTTACTAAAAAAAAAGAGACCTGACCAATTAGACCAACCGGTGTATATGTATATATATATATATAATGACACTTGGATAGCAATATGTGTGTGTTCTCCCTGTCTCCATTGCCTAAGCAAGCGTGGAACCTAGGATCCACGGGAATTACCATGTAATATGCTGACAAAAAGCATGCGCTTGGGTCCAAAAGATCTAATCATGTTGTCAATTCGAAAAGAAAAAAAAAATTGTCATTATTGTTCAATAAAGTCGACTCATGGTTCCCTTGTATATGCCAGTTGAGTTGATCTAGAATTAAGATTATCGACCACTGGTTCCCTTGTATATCCCAGCTGAGTTGATATTAGAATTCAGACCAGTGTCTCAATCCAATAGGATTTTTAGGTTCATCTTGGCAGTGACCTTCAGACAGATATAGGAAACACCATTCACTTTAGTTAACATTCGCAAACATCTACATCTATATCCATCTTCTTAATCTATTCATGTGTGATTGTAGTTAGTTAGATTCCGAGTATTGTGGTTTGTTACTTTCTGAGTAGAGCTTTGTTCACTTATATATGAATTGGATTTGCATCAAGGTACCTCCTCTTGTAGTCATTTTGGATTCATTCATAGACTCTTCACAGGTAGTTGGAATATGGAGTAAAAGGTTTTGTAGGTACACCTCTTGTAGACCTTCACGAGACTAAAACTCGTCCACTAGGGACGCCTAGGGGTTTAAAGGCTTGTTATACGTGCTAAGTGTGACCGTAGCCTCGACGACACGGAGTTGTATGTATGTTTTAGAATTATTTTGTTTGATTTGCTCGAGGACTAGCAAAGTCTAAGTGTGGGGAAATTTGATAGGTGTCTAAAAAACCTTAATATTTATCTATTGTTTATGCTTTCTTTCTTAAGTTTTCTTGTAAAATATGTATCTTATGTTTGCTTTTGAGTGTTTAGGTACTTTGGAGTCATTTGGAACAAAAGAAGAAGAAACGTCGCTTAAAAGGAAAAATGCAACTGCTGTTGGAGGCGGATTGCTTCTCATTATTTTCTTTTATTTCTTCATCTCTGTCTGAAAAGCATGTCGGCTTTAGTGATGCGAATATTTGTCTGAAAAGCACGACCGCTTTAGTGATGAAGAGAAATTGAAGAGAAGAAGTAGATTTGAGAAGTAAGAGACGAGCTAATGTTGGTAGAAGAATTCGAGGAAGAAGATGGAGTTCATTTAGAGAGAAAAGGAGCAAGTCGCAGGCGAAGAATGAGCTGTCATTTCTCGCAAATGACAGTTGAGCAAAGAACCAAAATAGGCAGTCAATTTACTGAAACTGACAAGCCAAATGTAACTATGTGGCTCTCATCAGAACTGGGTGCCTGTATCAATTTCTATTCCTACACATAAACCAAAAATTAAAGAAGAAATTATTTCTTCTTATCAATTTCGAAAGAAGATCGAGAACTCAGTTGAAGAATTAGAGAATAAGGCGATTAGGGAAGATTCAGTAGGAACTAGTGGCTTGAATTGATCTCTGGTGGTTTGACTTAGGATTTTGAATCGAGAAAAGATAAACTGTAGTCAGGAATGGAGATTGAGAGAGGCTTTGTCATTGTTACATTTGTAGATGGAGATGGATCTGGCAGAGAGGAACTGAGTTGGAAGCTCAGATGGAGGAATTGGTTTGTGTTGCTGTTAGGGTTTGGTTGAATCAAACTGCAGACAATGATTTCCATGGGTTTAGAGAGTTGGGTTTGTGCTGAAGTTGAGATTAAAGAAGAATTAGGTCTTCGTAGAAGAAATGTTCATTTCCTTTCTCATCAGTTAATGAGCAGAAATGGGGTGTCTGTTTCCGTCGACCTATCCGTGGAATCGACAGAATTCATCAAGCATCAAGAGTCTCAGCTGAAGCCGAGAAGAAGAAAGAAGAATGGAGTGGATTTGCTGGTGTTTTATGGAAGAAATTGTGATGTGAGTCGATGGTTTCTGGCAGGGAAGATGGCTGGAGTTTATGGGGAGTTTTGATGCAAGTTTTTGGTGGAGTTTGCAACAGATTTGAGTGTCAGGAAAGAGAAAGTGCAATTGACAGGGTCCGAATTCTAGTAGAGGAAACTGAAGATGTTGCTGCTACCACTGAGTCTTGTAACTAAATTGTAGAGAATTTGGTGAATTGATTTACAGGGTTGAGCTGAATTCGTTAACAGATATGAGGTCGTTCGAACTGAAGACAAAAAGATGGTGATGCTACAAGCTGATATGGGAGAATGGATAATGAAATTGCAGGTGATGCTGCAAGAGAATGGAGTGTTGGTGGTCTCTGGTGGGTTCGGATGGAAGTGGAGCCGCTAATGAAGCTACAGAATACACTTGCTGTATGTTTAGGTTTGCAATGAAGCTGTTCTGAAATTGCAGGTTGTGTTTGAATGGAACTGCGAGAAAGTAAGCATTGCAGTTACGGCTCAAATGGAGAGGTTCAGATGGCTCAAGTGATATTGATGCTGTTGTATTTGACAGTGGATGGCACAAGAAGGGTTTGGTGGTGAAGTTGACTGTGATGTTCCAGAAAAGATGTTGCAGCTGAAGTGTTGGTGCTAAATGGAAGAATTGTAGCTGCTACTGAGTTACAATGGCTCAGGAAGGTGCAGCTGCAAGATGGTGACGATCTGTTGATACACAGCTGAGGTGAAGTATGGAACTGCAGAATAGCTGTGGAGAATTGCAGCTGAAAGTGAGCCTGTGGAGGATATTGCACCATGGGAGCAGCACAAGTTCGGGCCATTGCAGGTGCAGGTCATGGTGTTGCTGTTGCAGACAATAAGAAGTAGAGTTGATTTGGAGTTAGAGATGATGTTGTGTGTTTGCAGTGAAACTAAGGATGAGATTGAAGTGAATCTGTAGGTGCAGTGGCAGTGGCAGCTGTGATGAGCTGAAGATTACAGGGAGACATGAGGTTGCTGCAGCTGTAGAGGTGATGTGCCACTATGGCTGGAATTGAAGTGGTGTTGCGCAATGGTGATGCAGCACAAGCTCAGACCAGCGCAAATGGCTTTGGCCAAGGTGATTAAGACCTGACTCGTCTGATTAGCCAACTGACGCATCTACCTGACTCATATGTCATCACTGAGTTGAATCGGCCTGAGTTTGACCGAGTTGATTTAGTTGACCCGAATAGGTGACTCGTTTGACCGGTGACGGTTTGACTTAGCCGGTCATCTGAGTTCTTGTCGGCTTTATTTCCGGCCAGTTTCCGGCTAATATATTTGGGGTCAGAGTTTTCTATTGGGCTGCTTTCACACATGAATCATATGGGCTTGCTGGTTATATTGGACTTGGACCTTTGAGGATATGACCTAGTTTTGGAGACGAGAAAGTTACAAAAAGGAAAAGTCTTCTACAACTTTATATCACGTATTCTACTTGGAGTTTTGGAGATAGCCGCAACTAGGGTTTGCTTTCGCATTTATTTTTCATCTTCTTTATTTCAATTATTATTGATGATGAACTCCATTATTATGAGTAACTAAAACTATTTTTGATTGAGGGTGATTTCAAAGTCCGAAATATGAACTCATGATTGATATGCAATAACTCGTTTTCTCGCAAGTTTAGTTATTGTTTGATTTCTACCATGCTAATAATGCTTATGGATTGTTCTTTAATTGTTTAAGTTCGAAATTAAATAGTTATATCACAATCTTATTGCTAGTTTAGATTTTCTTCGACCCGTAATTGTCTAGAGAATTAAACACAAGTAGCAATATGTGGGTATTGATGATGGGACTTTGTTAAGTGCCCGTATGTAGAAATTGACACTAGTAGGTGATTCATGCTTTTGAGTTCATCACTAGGAGCAACCTTATCTCACAAAACTTAGAGCATTTGTATAAGTCACACCTAGTAAGCGTACCTCTAGGGAACCTGGCAAGTAGAAACCGGTAGTCGAGCGCTTCCGTATCCGGTGAGCTTAGGAGATAATAACGGGATAGTTGAGCGTACTAATTGTCCTAGGGTTGTTAGTAACGAGATAATGCAAAGAACGTAGTTATATATCGATTTGGTTTATGTTTCGTGGTCGAGAATGAATCCTTAATCAATTTAATCTCATATTTGAATACAATTTCAGAATTTTCAGAATTTCTATAACAAAATCATCTTTGCTAAGAGTATTTGTATAACAACTTTTACTTCACACCTCCCTTGGGACGATTCTGCTTTCATTATATTACTTGCTAGTGTAAATAAAAGTAGAGAAATATTATTTGCGAGTTGACACCTCGTCATAAAACCAGAATCCCTTCCTATTGGAAAAGATGTGCTTATAACCTCCTCTAATCAAGGATGTTCCACATCACATGGAAGGAATAAATCTCCGAACGATGATGTTAAGCCTGTACTGTCTAATCACCATTGTGATCAAAAAGTATGTCTCTTTTGTGATTCAAAAGGAGTTGTTAAGCAAAAGAGAAACTCTAGGTTGAATAACAATTCCATTGTTCAACTTCAACACACCTTAGATTTAATCCTCAAAGGTGTAATTGACATTCCTATGTCTAAACCAATTGGTTTCAGTAATCACCCTGTGTATTCTACCAGGAAATTTAATTCGATGAGTTCCTCAAATGCTCAGCATAACATACGTCTTAACAAAAATCTTCCAAGAAGATATCCGGAATTCTCTTCCGTCAAAAAGGGAGATAATGTTACTTTTGATGTGAACAAAGTATCAGAAGAAGGGAGCAAAAATGATGATATGAGAAATAACCTAAAGGTGATAATTGAAGGTTATAAAGAAATCGTCAACAGGTTGTCAACTTCCTCTAGCCAAAATTCTTCTGGTAAGAACTCAAACTATGTCTCGTATTTTGATGATAGTATTATGATAATTTCTCACATCAAAAGGAATTCTTTCCTAAATTTGAAAGGAAAAAGAGACTCAACCATAAACATATTTCATTTAATGAGCTTAGGGCTCATACTTGTGCTAATTAATCACAAGGACCGAAAACTTACTCATAAAAATCATGTTGAGTAAGATGTGGTAATAATCAGGTATACTATTGGAAAAATTGCTTTCTGTTTAGTTGATCTATTTTCTTATCGTCCATAGCTAAACTATTGTCTGCGGATAACTTTGCTTAAGTATTGGTTGTGTCCGATGTTTTTTTTTTTTAAGAAGTTTTCATTGCAACTTTGTTACTTGCTACTTTTGTGCTCTAAATTGTTTCTCTCTGAAGATATGAAATTTAGTTAGCCGAAATCTTTGTGAAAATTTTCACGTAGGAAAAATTATGTCTTGGCGTAAAATGCGACCTTTTTTGTTGTATTCGTGTGTGGGTCAAGTTGTGTTCGCACGGGTACCTGTTACTGTCACGAATCAATTTTGGAAACCCTAAAAGTTACCTTCCCTAAGAAACCATTTAAATACCATACCCTTGAGTCACGAACGCATACTCTGGGTTATTCTGTGTTTTGTCAAGAATGTCTTCCTCTTCATCTTCACGCTCTGGTGGCTTTGCAAAAGGTTTTCTTAATAAAGGTATTGTTTTTGAGTCCAAAGGGAGGAAGAAAAGAACCCTAGTATAAGATGATCATCCTAATGCCTCATGTTACTATGCTTATACACATCAGGATATTTAGAATGAGGATATGGTTTCTGCTGAAGTGGTTCATGATTTTCTTAAATACTTTGAGGATGCAGAACTACAACTCGTTGATACTTTGAAGAGCCTTGATGTGTTAAGAACTGGGTTAAAAAAGGTTACTTCTGACCTTGGTATCATAAATACACATGTTAAAGAACTTCTCAATAAGGATATCTTCTCTGAAGATGCAGTAGATTTTGTGAATCAAAAGCTCAAAGATCTCAAGGCTCGTGAGGATTTTAAAACGTCTATTTAATTTCAGTTCGTGATCGGTTTTGGGGTTTAGGAGTCTTTCTTTGTTTATTAGCTTGTTGATTTACTTATTTTGTCTAGGAAACTTCTTATGAGAATTTATTCTTGTGTTTTAAGAAGGATAACTAGGTTTTGGAATAGCCAATATTGTGATTACACATAGCTATGTCCAACGTTTTCATCTTGCAATGTTTTTAGATTTATTTATTTAAATTCTAAAGTTTGTTGGGAAGATGATTATTGCAGTATTAATCTTTATGGTTTAATATATTGCAACTTGCTATGGGATATGAGTGTTTGCGTCCTTGAACTGTTATTGTTCCATACGTGGTCAAAAGTTAAGTCTTTCATATGCCGATATGCAAGTATTGATAAAAGATTGAATGAACTTTTGACAAACAAAAGATAAGGCTATTATGTCATTATGCAAATATTGATGGAAGATAGGATGAGCTTTTGTTTACAAAGATTAAGTCTATTATATGTCATTGTGCAAATGGTGATGAGAAATAGAATGAATCTTTGTTTATTCCGCAGTATTGATATTCCCTGATCCATATTTCTTATGTAAATACTGTGCGGCTCCGTAAGTTCTCTTATGTGAGCAATTCCGATTAAATTAATCATAGGTTCTCTTGTGGTTAATTTAATTGAGTTTTTTGGATACAAATTCATGTTTCATGTGATTTGTTAATGTCCAAAGAAATCCTTCTTGTGAAAGTAAGGTCGCTCTTATTGTTCTTTCGGGAATGACATTATATGGGGGAAAGTTCTTAATTGAACTTGTGATTAAGTGCCAAATCTTTGTGGCGAGTGCGGCTATGAAATATTATATGGGTTATCTTGTATCTTTATAAACTCCTTGATGAGTGCATTTAGTTTCGGCTATATGATTGCATCTAAAAAGTTGATATGTACTTTCTTGTGGTCATGAAGTGTCTCTATGGAAATTTCATTAGGATCCCACTAGTTTTCGTACCTTTGCCAATTTTATTGACAAAATGGGGGAGAATTAATGCGTAGTTCACACTACAAATATATATGGTTTTCGGATCATTATGTAAGGAGGAGTAGTTTTCATGTGAGATGAAGTATTGACTAAGGGGGAGTGATACATATCACCATAGTATTGTTGTCGAAGTTGTGATACAATTGAACTTTGATATTGTGTAATAATACTATGACACTGTGTAACAATGATTGAGAGCTATTGTTTTCTCATTGTTATGGCTACGGATCTTCAACAACAACGATGATGAATTGAATACCTTTAGAATCATTGGAATACTTGGAAGTGACGAAGATTTCGAGTAATGTTGAAGAACCAAGGAGATCAAGCATGTGGATCAGAAGCTGCAAAGTTTATTTATTTTGTATTACATATGTATTGATAGTTTTGTCACTAAAATTGACAAAGGGGGAGATTGTTAGAGCACTGCTCGGTCGAACTCGCAAGCGTTGTTATCTCTAGCTTGTTTGTCAAGTTTAGTTACCAAAACTATAAGTCTTGATTTCTAGTCTACTTATAGTTATGTCTCGGACTAGGATAGTAAGTGTAGTTGAGCTCTAGACTCCACGATGTTTATCATGCAAAGACGAAGAACTACTCAATGAACTGGTGGAACTTCATCGACAAAAAGGTATGTGGAGACTTGAACTTATCTATCACTCAAAAGTCTATCTATTTTATCTCCTATCTTGAGACAAAAGTCATATTGCTATATAGACTTCGGTTATACACATTTGCTATTTCGAGCCGAGTTTATCTCGCTTATCTATTTCTCGAAATATGTGTTGGTAAGATTTCGCTTTGGCCAAGTTCATCTTTACTCGTGACGGAAGTCATGTTGATTATTTCAATAACTTGAAATTGCTTTGATGAAAAATAGTTTGTGAATAACAACTATATAACATCCTATAAGAAAGTTTCAATGATTGAAATGAGAGTTTATAACATGTAACCATCTTTGGATATAAGCGCAGTGTGTTTTCACATTTATGTAAAAGTCCAAAACCGGGAACCCAAAGTATGCGTACCCGTACGCGTACTGGCGAAAAGTTCATGTCCGTGAATTTCTGCTGGAGTTTAGAAGTGAAAACAAACTCAATCCGGTTACTTAAGTACGCATACCCGTTTTCATACTTAAGTAGGTTACTTTCTAATATCGGTTTGTTCATGAACTAAGACATTTATATAATAAGGAATGCAACCTTTGCAAACCGTCGGTATAATGTTCATGAATCGATTCGAGTGAATCAAAACCGATTTTGCTTCGATTGTGTCTTGTATACTTCTATGAGATCTAAGAAATTGAACAACTCTCTAACTAGTTCATTTGAGTCATTTGAACTAGTTATGGTGAAGATGAATAAGGTTGATATGAAAGTGCTCATATAGCTAACCATTGGTTAACTATTGTTGAACCAACTAGGTGTACACGTTTAGGTACGCTTACTCAAACCTAAATGAAGTTACATTTCTTTTGTGTATAACAAGCTAAGTTCGATCTAACGGTTGAAAGATATTAGATTGAATCTAATCAGGTTTTCATATAACGGTGAATATTGAATGCTTTGTTACCAATGTAACTTAGATTGCAAACCCTGATTTGAAGACTATACAAAGGAGAACTCTAAAAACTGAGAAACCTAATTCCCACACCTCCTGTGTGATACTAGTTGCATAAACTAGAGTCGATTCTCCTTTAACCTTAGGTTTCTCTCGAGACCCTGTAGGTTAACGACATGAAGACTTCATTGGGATATTGAAGCCAGACCCAACTATTTTCTCTGTAGTTGCGTGGTTTGATCTTGTTGTTTTTATCGTGATTGAGTACAATCGTAAGATTGGCTTGAGATTTATATCTCCGATAAGCAAGATAGAAAAGTAGTCACAAACACCTTCGTCTCATTGTTTGTGATTCCACAATATCTTGTTTCGCTAGTCGATTAAGATTATTATGAGGTGATTGATATTTCTAGGCTGTTCTTCGGGAATATAAGTCCGGTATATCAATTGGTTCATGTTCACCTTGATTTATCAAAAGACGGAAAAAAAAAACTCGTAGGTGTTTCTGTAGGAGACGGATTTATCTATTCCTATAGACTTTTCTGTGTGAGACAGATTTATATATTAAAGTCTTCGACTTTGGGTTGTAGCAACTCTTAGTTGTGGGTGAGATCAACGAAGAGAATCAGGTGCGTAGTATCCTGCTGGGATCAGAGACGTAAGGAGCGCATATGTACCTTGGATCAGTGTGAGATTGATTGGGGTTCAACTACATTCCAGACCGAAGTTAGTTTGTAGTAGGCTAGTATCTGTAGAGGCTTAATACAATGTGTGTTCAATCTGAACTAGGTCCCGGGGTTTTTCTGCATTTACGGTTTCCTCGTTAACAAAACTTCTGGTGTCAGTGTTATTTCTTTCCACATTATATTTTGTTATATAATTGAAATATCACAGGTTGTGCGTTGAATCGATCAATTGGTAAATCCAACCTTTGGTTGTTTATTGAAATTGATTGATCCTTGAATATTGGTCTTTGGTACCGTTCAAGTGATTTCTCTTGTATTCAATTAGGCTCGCAAATTCCTATTTGTTTGTGTGAGGATTGAATCGGGAAATTGAGATACAACTCTTTGATATACTTTTCGTAAGATTGAGTCTGACTGTCTAGTTTATTCTCTTGAAAGTATATTGGAGTTAGTCCATACAGATTGCTAAGCGAAATATTGGGTGTGGTTGTTAGACCCCAACTTTTTCAAAGATTTTGCCTTATCTCTCAAACATCCTAAGTTTCAAGACTTCATCACTAAGGGCAATTCCTATAGCGATGTTCAAATGAAATTTTTTGTTGAGCCAGGTGGATGGTCAAATGGGATTTTGCACTATGGAACACAAGTGCGCGGTTGAACATCAAGCGCCCGGGCTAGGGACAAACGCCAGCGTGTGTAGGTTAAATGCGGCGCTGGTAGAAAAAACGCTGGCGCTCTAGTCAAAAACGCTGGCGTTGGTCATACCAGCGCGGGCGTGAGAAACAAAGACGCCAACGGTCGATTTTCCAACGTCCATATTCTCAATGTTATAGTTTTAAAACCTATAAATTCCTTCAATTGAATTCATTTTCAGTCACACCACTACTATTTCCTTCTTCTAGAACTCTTCTAAATCAAATTTTTTTTTATACAATATGAGCAACTTTTTAAGAAAAGCGGTCAATACTGTAAATAAGAGAATAGATCGAAGAAATGAATCGGTGATAGGCACATTTTTGTGTCTTATATAATCTCAATTGTATATATTATTAGTGCTCGATTTTATATTTATTATGGCTTTTTATGTCCCTGTAGGTATTTTTGGAGAAATAAGCTTTTGCGGCGAAATTGGCTAAAAAGTGGTTTTTGCGCTCGTGGGAAAAAATTACTATACGGACTCTCACTTTGGATAAGAGGTAACCTAATTAATAAGGGGTGACCCATTTTCAGGCATCTGCTAAAGGGAGACCGGAACTGGATAAGGGGGAGGTCATCTTCAAAGTTCAAATTAAGGAAAATGGCGGGAAAATTTGGCATCAGTCTGCATGGTTTTAGATTTGAATTTTCGGACAGTTTCAAAGAGATTCAATGGCCGAAATAGGTTTTTATGGACTGTAGAAGACCTTACAAGCCAAGTACAATCAATTGGACCCGGTCAATTGGGCTGGAATGGCCGAGAGAGGGTTTCAAAGTCTCAACAGGGAGACGTGTTCTGTTTCGAGTTTAGAAGATTTTTGAGAGATTTCTGGAGGACTTTGACGCTGGATTAACATGTACATGGTCCTATTCAAGTTAGGGAAGAGTTTGGTAGCTATTATATAGCTTACAGCACGTGAAAAAACTAAACAGAACTGATTATCGTTTCAAACGCAGAGAAGAAAAAGAGGAGATTTCATCGGGATTTGATGACCCTGTTGAGTTATAAAAAGGTTGGGTCGAGTCATAAGAAAGTTTTAGAAACCTTTAGGAGAGAGTTCAGAGCCGAAATGAGGAAGATACCATTGATTGTTGCTGCTGCTGCTGCTGTTCAAGGAGGAAGACGAAGAACGAAGAACAGACGCTCCTGGAGCGTCGTTCTTCAATAGTACCTACAGCAGCATAACTGTGTCGTTATTTTGCTGCAGTTCAGAAGTATCATTTACATGCAGTATTTTTTCAAACATTGTAACAGTCACACTGTAACATTTATACAGCGTTGCAAAAATTCTGTTAAATAATATCATCAATAAAAACATCTATTTAGCCATGAATTTATCTTGTGAGTGTGTTTTGGGGATGAGGAGCTAAACCCAAACCCAGGGGTGACACAGGAAGCCATTCTCACAATAATTATGTGGTAATCTCTATTTTATTAATTTATGCAATATTTTTATATGATTGATTGCATTGATAAAAATGATTTAAATGGTTTTTATTAATCAACTGTGTTTTCCCTTGATAATGCATGCTTAGTTTTAGACTCTTGATGCATTATACTTGTGATTAACATTTGATATTTTGGAAAATCTGCTTTTGGCAATATTTAGAATCAACCCAATTATTTAAATTGCATAGTAAAAAAATATTAAATCACATAAGTATTGTTGAATGGTGGAATCTTAACCCCTATTTCTCAATAAAATTTTACGTCAGTTTGCTATTTTCCTAAATTTTATTTAAATATAGAAATTTTGTTACCTTCACAAGTCTGAAAAGAACCTTTTTACCACTACAACTACAACCAATTTGAAAAACCATCAAATTTTTGGCGTCGCTGCCGGGGACCTGTGTTTAGTTAGCATTTTTTTAGATTTATTTTTTTAATTTATTTGTTCTTCTTTACGTTTCTGGTTTTTTGTCTTTTTCTTTCAGATTCTTGAAGTTGGAGCGAAAGAAATTTTTGCCAAAGTTTTTGGTGGACATTTAAAGACTTGGAGTAAAAGG
>NC_039365.1:47262917-47320531 GCF_003573695.1 Papaver somniferum
TATTTTATTAATTTATGCAATATTTTTATATGATTGATTGCATTGATAAAAATGATTTAAATGGTTTTTATTAATCAACTGTGTTTTCCCTTGATAATGCATGCTTAGTTTTAGACTCTTGATGCATTATACTTGTGATTAACATTTGATATTTTGGAAAATCTGCTCTTGGCAATATTTAGAATCAACCCAATTATTTAAATTGCATAGTAAAAAAAAATTTAGATCACATAAGTATTGTTGATTGGTGGAATCTTAACCCCTATTTCTCCATAAAATTTTACTTCAGTTTGCTATTTTTCCTAAATTTTATTTAAATCTAGAAATTTTGTTACCTTCACAAGTCTGAAAAGAACCTTTTTACCACTACAACTACAATCACTATTTGAAATACATCAAATTTTTGGCGCCGCCGACGCGGACCTGTGTTTAGTTAGCATTTTTTTTAGATTTTTATTATTTTTGTTCTTCTTTACGTTTTTGTTTTTTTTTGTTTCCTTGCAGATTTTTGAAGATTGGAGCGAAAGACAATTTTGCCAAAGCTTGTGGTGATTTACTTAAAGTTTGGGAGCGAAAAGCAAAGCTAAAGGAGCGAAAGAAGAAGAATTTTATTTATTTATTTTGATAAAAAGAGAGAAAAAAAAAGAGAGACATTTTTTTTTGTAATTTTTTTTATTAGACTTTCTTTTCTTTTGTATTTTTTTTTTATGGACTTTGGACATTAATTTTGGGACATTTTATTTTTATTTTTTAAACCCTACGGAAGGGTATCCTTAAATATAAACTGTTTGCAGGGAAGGACGACGATTACGATATCGTCTCGGCCCCTCGGGTTCGCACACGGCATAGGAGTCGTGGCCCGAGTCGACTTCAGCGGTTCTTCGCCCGTCTGGTACGGGAGGACTTGAATATGGACTGTTTTTAAATTCCTAGTAAAGGGAAAGGATTGGACCATATAAGATAGGGGTTCGGATTTCATCACCACTCCCTTCTTGCCCGTCTTAGGAAAACGAAACCTAAAGCGAACCTAAGCCTAAAATTTGGACTAGAAAGAGACCTATAGGGTATCGAGCTTAACAGGACAATCATTCGAAAAATATTGGTTACTCTTTTAAGCACACCTTGAAGTTCTTGACGGTTACTGCGAGTTGAATGCGTGACTGCGCCGCATTGGATCGGTGAGGTTTTGGGTATCAAAGCTCCACTGAGCTTCCCTCGCCTCGATTCAACTTGCTTTAACTCGGATTGATTCCAGAGGGGTTTGCTTAAATTGTAACGAATTCCCTTTCGAAGGATTAGAAGCTGGTCTAGAAACAATCTAAGTGGAGCCATCATGCTTGTTGTTTGCTAGAAATCTTTAGGTTTGCTGTGGTAAAGTTGAGTCAGCCTGCTGTGTGATTGCTAGAACCTTCCTGTTAGGATTTTTATTTCTTTTTGAATTCTTTTTAGTGTATGCCCGATTTTGTTAATAGGGCTTGGAAAAGAGATACTCTAGGTCGATTGATTAGCGAAAAACCTAGTAGTTCTTCTGATTTAAGCAGGGAGCTCGAAGACTCTTCTTTGGAAAGCCCTGTTTTTGGAAACTTCAGTTTTGAGAATTTATCTCTCAGTGATAAAAGTACCCCTAGTACTCCAGTTGTGCCAACGATGGAAACTTTGAAAGATTACATGTTCCCAACTAGGACCAACTGAGCTTCATGCATTAAATTTCCAGCCACTACGGCTAATTTTGAGATAAAACCTAGTATTCTTCAGATGATCCCTATATTCTTCGGACGTGATTTAGGAGATTCAATTGCTGTATTTGGTACATATGGACTCCACATGACTAAACAGGCCTGGTACAATCAATTGGACCCAACCAATTGGGATGGAATGGCCGGGAGAAGTAATCAAAGTCCTAACAGGACACAGTGTTCTGTTTTGAGTTTCAAAGATTGGGGAGAAATTTTTGGGGGATTTTCTACGCTGGACAACCATGTATTTAGTCGAGTTCAAGTCAGAGAAGATTTTGGGAGCAATAGAATAGCTAACAGACGCATACAAAGATCGACAGATGGAATTATAGTTCAAACTGCACGTGAAGAATAAGAGATTTATTCTCGAATTTGATCGAGTTTCTAGGGAATCTGAAGGCTATATATAGTTGGGTTTTTGTCATAGAAGGGTGAGAAAAGTTTAGAGAGAAATAGGAGAGAGTTCAGAGCCGAAACGAGGAAAATACCATTGATTGTTGCTGATGCTGCTGCTGTTCAAGGAGGAAGACGAAGAAAGAAGAACAGACGCTCCTGGAGCGTCGTTCTTCAATAGTACCTATAGCAGCATAACTATGTCGTTATTTTGCTGCAGTTCAGAAGTATCGTTTACAGGCAGTCGTTTTTCGAACATTGTAACAGTCACGCTGTAACATTTATACAGCGTTGTAAAAATTATGTTAAACACCATATCATCAATAAAAACATCTATTTTGCCATGAATTTATCTTGTGAGTGTGTTTTGGGATGAGGAGCTAAACCCACACCCAGGGGTGACAGAGGAAGCCATTCTCACAATAATTATGTGGTAATCTCTATTTTATTAATTTATGCAATATTTTTATATGATTGATTGCATTGATAAAAATGATTTAAATGGTTTTTATTAATCAACTGTGTTTTCCCTTGATAATGCATGCTTAGTTTTAGACTCTTGATGCATTATACTTGTGATTAACATTTGATATTTTGGAAAATCTGCTTTTGGCAATATTTAGAATCAACCCAATTATTTAAATTGCATAGTAAAAAAATATTAGATCACATAAGTATTGTTGAATGGTGGAATCTTAACCCCTATTTCTCAATAAAATTTTACGTCAGTTTGCTATTTTCCTAAATTTTATTTAAATCTAGAAATTTTGTTACCTTCACAAGTCTGAAAAGAACCTTTTTACCACTACAACTACAACCAATTTGAAAAACCATCAAATTTTTGGCGTCGCTGCCGGGGACCTGTGTTTAGTTAGCATTTTTTTAGATTTATTTTTTTAATTTATTTGTTCTTCTTTACGTTTCTGGTTTTTTGTCTTTTTCTTTCAGATTCTTGAAGTTGGAGCGAAAGAAATTTTTGCCAAAGTTTTTGGTGGACATTTAAAGACTTGGAGTAAAAGGAAAAGCAAAAGGAGCAAAAGAAGAAGAATTTTATTTATTTTTTTTGATAAAAAGAGAGAAAAAAAAAAGAGAGACATTTTTATTTTTGTAATTTTTTTTAGACTTTCTTTTCTTTTGTATTTTTTTATGGACTTTGGACATTTTTATTTTTATACCCTACGGAAGGGTGCCCTTAAATACAAACTGTGTGCAGGGAAGGACGGCGGTTACGATATCGTCTCGGCCCCTCGGGTTCGTACATGACATAGGAGTCGTGGCCCGAGTCGACTTCAACGGTTCATCCCCCGTCTGGTACGGGAGGTAAGTCCAATCGAAACACTCGTGAATCTCCTGCAAGCGGGTTACTGTATTCCTTAAGGTGATAATTGTTTGAGGACGAACCGGACTGTTTTTATATTCTAGTAAAGGGCAAGGCCTGGCCTAAACAAGATAAGGGTTCGGATTTCATCACCGCTCCCTTCTTGCCCGCCTTAGGAAAGCGAAACCTAAAGCGAACCTAAGCCTAAAATTTGGACTAGAAAGAGACCTATAGGGTATCGAGCTTAACAGGACAATCATTCGAAAATATTGGTTACTCTTTTAAGCACACCTCGAAGTTCTTGTCGGTTTCTGCGAGTTGAATGCGTGACTGCGCCGCATTGGATCGGTGAGGTTTTGGGTATCAAAGCTCCACTGAGCTTTCCTCGCCTCGATTCAACTTGCTTTAACTCGGATTGATTCCAGAGGGGTATGCTTAAATTGTAACGAATTCCCTTTCGAAGGATTAGAAGCTGGTCTAGAAACAATCTTAGTGGAGCCATCATGCTTGTTGTTTGCTAGAAATCTTTAGGTTTGTTGTGGTAAAGTCGAGTCAGCCTACTGTGTGATTGCAAGAACCTTCCTGTTAGAATTTTTATTTCTTTTTGAATTCTTTTTAGTGTATGCCCGATTTTGTTAATAGGGCTTGGAAAAGAGATACTCTAGGTCGATTGATTAGCGAAAAACCTAGTAGTTCTTCTGATTTAAGCAGGGAGCTCGAAGACTCTTCTTTGGAAAGCCCTGTTTTTGGAAACTTCAGTTTTGAGAATTTATCTCTCAGTGATAAAAGTACCCCTAGTACTCCAGTTGTGCCAACGATGGAAACTTTGAAAGATTACATGTTCCCAACTAGGACCAACTGAGCTTCATGCATTAAATTTCCAGCCACTACGGCTAATTTTGAGATAAAACCTAGTATTCTTCAGATGATCCCTATATTCTTCGGACGTGATTTAGGAGATTCAATTGCTGTATTTGGTACATATGGACTCCACATGACTAAACAGGCCTGGTACAATCAATTGGACCCAACCAATTGGGATGGAATGGCCGGGAGAAGTAATCAAAGTCCTAACAGGACACAGTGTTCTGTTTTGAGTTTCAAAGATTGGGGAGAAATTTTTGGGGGATTTTCTACGCTGGACAACCATGTATTTAGTCGAGTTCAAGTCAGAGAAGATTTTGGGAGCAATAGAATAGCTAACAGACGCATACAAAGATCGACAGATGGAATTATAGTTCAAACTGCACGTGAAGAATAAGAGATTTATTCTCGAATTTGATCGAGTTTCTAGGGAATCTGAAGGCTATATATAGTTGGGTTTTTGTCATAGAAGGGTGAGAAAAGTTTAGAGAGAAATAGGAGAGAGTTCAGAGCCGAAACGAGGAAAATACCATTGATTGTTGCTGATGCTGCTGCTGTTCAAGGAGGAAGACGAAGAAAGAAGAACAGACGCTCCTGGAGCGTCGTTCTTCAATAGTACCTATAGCAGCATAACTATGTCGTTATTTTGCTGCAGTTCAGAAGTATCGTTTACAGGCAGTCGTTTTTCGAACATTGTAACAGTCACGCTGTAACATTTATACAGCGTTGTAAAAATTATGTTAAACACCATATCATCAATAAAAACATCTATTTTGCCATGAATTTATCTTGTGAGTGTGTTTTGGGATGAGGAGCTAAACCCACACCCAGGGGTGACAGAGGAAGCCATTCTCACAATAATTATGTGGTAATCTCTATTTTATTAATTTATGCAATATTTTTATATGATTGATTGCATTGATAAAAATGATTTAAATGGTTTTTATTAATCAACTGTGTTTTCCCTTGATAATGCATGCTTAGTTTTAGACTCTTGATGCATTATACTTGTGATTAACATTTGATATTTTGGAAAATCTGCTTTTGGCAATATTTAGAATCAACCCAATTATTTAAATTGCATAGTAAAAAAATATTAGATCACATAAGTATTGTTGAATGGTGGAATCTTAACCCCTATTTCTCAATAAAATTTTACGTCAGTTTGCTATTTTCCTAAATTTTATTTAAATCTAGAAATTTTGTTACCTTCACAAGTCTGAAAAGAACCTTTTTACCACTACAACTACAACCAATTTGAAAAACCATCAAATTTTTGGCGCCGCCGACGCGGATTTGTGTTTAGGTAGCATTTTTTTTTAGATTTATTTTATTTTTATTATTATTTTTGTTCTTCTTTACATTTTTGGGTTTTTTTGTTTCCTTGCAGATTTTTGAAGATTGGAGCGAAAGACAATTTTGCCAAAGCTTGTGGTGATTTACTTAAAGTTTGGGAGCGAAAGAAGAAGATTTTCTTTATTTTGTAAAAGAGAGAAAAAAAAAAGAGATTTTTGTTTTATTATTATTATTTTTTTATTTTTTTTTAGGCTTTCATTTTTGTTTTTGCACTTTATTTTTGGACTCTGGACTGTGAACTTTGGGACTTTATTTTTATTTTATTTTTATACCCTACAGAAGGGTACCCTTAAATACAAACTGTGTGCAGGGAAGGACAGCGATTACGATATCGTCTCGGCCCCTCGGGTTCGTACATGACGTAGGAGTCGTGGCCCGAGTCGACTTCAACGGTTCATCCCCCGTCTGGTACGGGAGGTAAGTCCAATCGAAACACTCGCGAATCTCCTGCAAGCGGGTTACTGTATTCCTTAAGGTGATAATTATTTGAGGACGAACCGGACTGTTTTTATATTCCTAGTAAAGGGCAAGGCCTGGCCTAAACAAGATAAGGGTTCGGATTTCATCACCGCTCCCTTCTTGCCCGCCTTAGGAAAACGAAACCTAAAGCGAACCTAAGCCTAAAATTTGGACTAGAAAGAGACCTATAGGGTATCGAGCTTAACAGGACAATCATTCGAAAAATATTGGTTACTCTTTTAAGCACACCTCGAAGTTCTTGACGGTTTCTGCGAGTTGAATGCATGACTGCGCCGCATTGGATCGGTGAGGTTTTGGGTATCAAAGCTCCACTGAGCTTCCCTCGCCTCGATTCAACTTGCTTTAACTCGGATTGATTCCAGAGGGGTTTGCTTTAATTGTAACGAATTCCCTTTCGAAGGATTAGAAGCTGGTCTAGAAACAATCTAAGTGGAGCCATCATGCTTGTTGTTTGCTAGAAATCTTTAGGTTTGCTGTGGTAAAGTCGAGTCATCCTGCTGTGTGATTGCTAGAACCTTCCTGTTAGGATTTTTATTTCTTTTTGAATTCTTTTTAGTGTATGCCCGATTTTGTTAATAGGGCTTGGAAAAGAGATACTCTAGGTCGATTGATTAGCGAAAAACCTAGTAGTTCTTCTGATTTAAGCAGGGAGCTCGAAGACTCTTCTTTGGAGAGCCCTGTTTTTGGAAATTTCAGTTTTGAGAATTTATCTCTCAGTGATAAAAGTACCCCTAGTACTCCAGTTGTGCCAACGATGGCAACTTTGAAAGATTACATGTTCCCAACTAGGACCAACCGAGCTTCATGCATTAAATTGCCAGCCACTACGGCTAATTTTGAGATAAAACCTAGTATTCTTAAGATGATCCCTATATTCTTAGGAAAAGATGATGAGAACCCTTATTTCCATATTAGGGACTTTGAGGAAATCTGTGGGACAATTAGAATAAAAGACCTTACTGATGAAGTCTTGAAACTTAAGATGTTTCCCTTTTCTTTGAGAGACAAAGCCAAGACCTGGCTGAACAACCTACCATCTGAATCCATTGAAACATGGCAGGAACTTATTGCTGCTTTATATATGAAGTTCTATCCTAAGCATTAAACTGCAGCTGTTAGGCAGAAAATTAGTGCTAGTGTGCAACAAGAGGGAGAGTCTCTTTATAGGTTTTTAGAGCGATTCAATGATCTCCTATCTCAGTGTCCTCACCATGGATTTGATAATATGAAACTCGTACAGATTATTTATGATGGTTTAGACTATTCGACCAAATCCATGGTTGAGTCTATGTGCGCTGGTGAGTTCACTAGTAAAAATGCTGATGATGCTTTTACCTTCTTAGGAGTTATCGCTGAAAAATCCCAACAGTGGGAATCTTGTGTTGAACTCCCTAAAAGACTCTTGGTCAATAGAAGTAGCACCAATATGGTAGATACGAGTTTTGCGTCAGATGCTAAGTTTGCTGCTTTGTCCAGAAGGTTAGAAGCTTTGGAAATGGGCCAGTCTAAAAATAGGTCCCTTGTTGAACCTAATAGAGCCTCTAAAGTCTCTAGTTGTGGAATAGAGCCCGATAACTCATTTTGGGAAGGTCAGGTTAGTGAAGAACAAGCCCATGCTGTCTATAACAATGCTAGGTTTGAAAACCGTCAGAAGTTTGACCCCTACTCAGAGACCTACAACCCTGGTTGGAGAAACCATCCTAATTTCTCTTGGTCTAAGGGCCAGAATCAAGGCCAGTCTAGTAATTCTCAGCCTCCCCCAGGTTTTGGTTATACTAATATTTCTTCAGGTCAGACCCAGAACCCATCTGAGAATAGAATAGCTAGCTTAGAGGAAACCCTTAGTATATTAAGGAAGAGCCAGGAGATGCTATCACAAAGCCAGGAAATGTTAGTAAAAAGCCAGGGTAATTTTCAAGAGTAAACCAAACAGAATTTTAAGAATAGTGCCCAGTCTTTTGCTAAATTAGAGCTTCAAGTCGGCCAAATAGCTAAGTTTATCAATGAGAGAGAAGAAGGAAGGTTCCCTAGTCATACTGATCCTAACCCTAGAGGAGAGAAATCGTGCAATCATGTGAATGCTGTCACAACCCTGAGGAGTGGAAAGAAGGTTGACAACAAGGTTGCCATGCCTGATAATGAACATGCTGTAGTTCACCCTGCTGAGCCAGAAAATGAGGAGACTGATAGAGTCTCCAAAGAGAGCAATGAGGGTCCTGTTGAGCCCGGCTTTGTTCCCAGAGCCCCATTCCCACAGCTGCTAGTTCTGAATAAGAGGGAGTCCAACTTTAATGATATATTGGAGGTTTTTAAGCAGGTTAATATCACCCTTCCATTATTAGATGCAATTAGGCAGATTCCCTCTTATTCCAATTTCCTTAAGGACTTGTGTACGCGAAAGCGTAAGCTCAGTGTCCAGAAGAAAGCCTTCATAGCTAGTCATGTGAGTTCTATTATTCAGAATACCACTACTCCTAAGTATAAAGACCCAGGGTCCCCTACCATTGCTTGTACAATAGGTAAGTACCTTTTTGAGAAAGCTTTGCTTGACTTATGAGCCAGTGTGAATTTACTTCCATATCATGTGTACCTTAAGCTAGGACTTGGTGAGATGAAACCTACCAAGATGACACTTCAGTTAGCTGATAGGTCCGTTAAAATTCCTCGTGGTGTGATCGAGGATGTTCTCATAGAGGTTGACAAGTTTATTTATCCAGTGGATTTTGTTATCCTAGATACCCAACCTGTCCCTGACCCAGAGAACCAAATACCAGTGATTTTAGGTCGCCCGTTTTTAGCTACATCCAATGCGATCATTAACTGTCGAAATGGTATTATGAATTTGTCTTTTGGTAATAGGACTATTGAGCTGAACATTTTTAATATTAATAAGCTACCCTCTGAACTAGATGACTCGAATATAGAAGAGGTGAACATGATAGGAACATTAGTCGAGGAGTCATTACCAAACACTTTGTTAGAAGATCCATTAGAGAAGTGCCTAGCTCACTTTGGGATTGATTTTGATGATAATAATGTGATTAATGAGGTGAATGCTTTGTTAGATTCAACCCCTTTGTTAGATACTAGTAATGGATGGAAACCTAAGTTCGAACCACTACCAGTTTCTAAGTCTACCCTAGTTCCTTCTTTAGAAGAGCCTCCTAAGTTGGACCTAAAACCATTGCCAGATACCCTGAAGTATGTGTTTTTAGGCCCGTCTGAGACTTTACCTGTGATTGTTTCTTCCAACTTGGATAGAGATCAGGAAAGTAGGCTAGTAACTGTCCTTCAAAACAACAAGGAAGCTTTAGGGTGGACCATAACAGACATTAAGGGTATAAGTCCTACTGTTTGTATGCATCAGATCTATTTAGAGGAAGACACCAAACCTTCTAGGGAGATGAAACGTCGACTAAACCCCAATATGAAAGAAGTAGTTCGAACTGAGGTTCTTAAGCTATTAGATGCAGGCATTATCTACCCTATTTCAGACAGTAAGTGGGTCAGCCCCGTTCAGGTTGTTCCCAAGAAATCTGGTATTACTGTAGTCCAGAATGATAACAATGAGTTAATCCCGACCCGAGTGACCACGGGTTGGCGTGTTTGTATTGACTATAGGAAATTGAACAAGGTCACTAGGAAGGACCACTTTCCCCTTCCCTTCATCGACCAGATGCTAGAAAGATTAGCTGGACATAGTCACTACTGCTTTTTAGATGGCTACTCTGGATATAATCAGATCGTTATTTCCCCAGAAGACCAGGAGAAAACCACTTTTACCTGTCCCTTTGGTACCTTTGCGTATAGACGCATGCCTTTCGGGCTATGTAATGCCCCTGCGACTTTTCAGCGTTGCATGATGAGCATATTTCCTGACATAGTAGAACGGTTTTTGGAGGTCTTTATGGATGATTTTTCAGTGTTTGGTTCGTCTTTCGATGAGTGCTTGCATCATTTGTCATTAGTTTTGACTAGGTGTAAGGAAAAGAATTTAGTGCTTAATTGGGAGAAATGTCACTTTATGGTTCGTTCAGGAATTGTTCTAGGGCATATCGTATCTTCAAAGGGTATAGAGGTGGATAGAGCCAAAGTTGACCTTATTAAAACTTTACCGGTCCCAAAAACCGTAAGAGATATTAGGTCATTCTTAGGGCATGCTGGTTTTTATCGTCGTTTCATTAAGGATTTTAGCTTGATGTCTAGACCTCTTTGCAATTTGCTTGCAAAAGATGTTAAGTTTGTCTTTGATGATGCTTTTTTAGAGGCTTTTGAGAAGCTTAAGTCATTACTCACTACCGCCCCCATAGTCCAGGCACCCAACTGGAACTTACCCTTTGAGATCATGTGTGATGCTTCCGATTATGCTATTGGTGTTGTGCTAGGTCAGAGAGAAAATAAGTTACTTCATGTGATTTACTATGCTAGCAAAACTCTGAATGATGCCCAGTTGAACTATACCACTACCGAGAAGGAACTATTAGCCATTGTGTTTGCCTTAGACAAGTTTAGACCCTATCTCTTAGGTTCTAAGATCATCATATATACTGATCATGCTGCTTTAAAATATCTTTTGTCTAAGAAGGATACTAAACCTAGATTAATTAGGTGGATTCTGTTGTTGCAAGAGTTTTCTCCAGACATTAGAGACAAAAAGGGTGCCGAAATGTTGTAGCAGATCACTTGTCTAGGCTAGTTGTTAGTTCCCCAGATGATTCCCTTCCTATAAGGGATAGATTTCCTGATGAACAATTGTTCTTTGTTACCCAATTACCTTGGTATGCGAATATAGTGAACTATCTTATTACTGGTCGAATGCCCCAACATTGGGGTAAACAAGATCGTTCTAGATTTTTAGCTGAGGTTAAGCACTTCTTTTGGGATGATCCTTATTTGTTTAAGTATTGTCCAGACCAGATTATTAGGAGATGTATATCTGAGAGTGACCAGTCCAGTATTATTTCCTTTTGTCATGATCATGCTTGTGGGGGTCACTTTAGTGCTAAGAAAACTGCTGCTAAGATAGTGCAGTGTGGATTCTATTGGCCTTCGTTGTTTAAAGACTCCCACAGTTACTACGTTACTTGTGAACGATGCCAGAAATAAGGAACCATTTCCCGTAGGAACATGATGCCCTTGAACCCTATTTTAATTGTTGAGGTCTTTGATGTGTGGGGTATTGACTTTATGGGTCTGTTTCCTAATTCTTTTGGTAACCTATACATCCTTATCGCCGTAGACTATGTCTCTAAGTGGATTGAGGAGGTTGCGTGTAAAACCAATGACCATAGGGTTGTGATTGAGTTCTTGAAAAATAATATACTTACACGTTTCGGTACACCGCGAGCTATAATTAGTGATGGAGGGTCGCACTTTTGTAATGGGACTTTTAGGCTTCTGATGAAGAAATATGGTATTACACATAAGGTAGATACCCCGTATCATCCACAGACTAGTGGTCAGGTAGAGGTTTCCAATAGGGAGATAAAACGTATACTAGAGAAAACAGTTAATCCTAATCGGAAAGACTGGTCGTCTAGGCTTACTGATGCCTTATGGGCTTACCGTACTGCGTTTAATACCCCTATTGGAATGTCGCCTTATCGGCTTGTTTATGGAAAGGCATGTCACTTACCTGTTGAGTTAGAACACAGAGCTTATTGGGCTGTTAAGCAGCTAAAATTTTCACTTGACAAGGCAGGAGCCCATAGGAAACTCCAGCTCAATGAGTTGGACGAGATTCGTATAGATGCTTACGATAGTGCGAAGGAGTATAAGAACAAAATGAAACTTGTGCATGATAGAAACATATTACGGAAGTCATTTTCTCCAGGTCAAAAAGTTCTTCTGTATGACACTCGTTTGCATCTATTCCCCGGGAAACTGCGCTCTCGGTGGACCGGTCCTTTTGTGGTCCGTACTGTTTTTCCTCATGGAGCTGTTGAGATCGAGACACTGGATGGTAGTAGTTCTTCGAAGGTTAACGGTCAGCGATTGAAGCCCTTTTTAGAGCCTTTTCCTACAGGTGATGTTGAGGAGGTCCCTCTGGAGGACCCTGTTTACCCTTGATTGACCATCGAGGCGATTTGTATGTTGTATAATTTTTGTATTCAGTTTTTGGTTTCACTTCACTCAGGTACTATCTTTCCGAACTCTCTCTTTACTATTTCCTCATGTTACTTATATTTTTGGTACTGTTCTTTCATGCGAAACATTGAGGACAATGTTAAATTTAAGTTTGGGGGTGGGGAAGAAACTTTTTTTTTAGCTTTTAGTTGCAATAAATAAACTCTAGAGCCTAGAAATTTATGCATATTAAGGATAGCACTAACCAACCTAAGTGGATGGAAGCATTTTGGTTGTAGGAGTTGAGGAACCAATCTGATTAGATGGAAACATCTATAGAGTCTATTCATAAAAGCACAGAGCTCAGATGTTAGAAATAACATGATAGTTTCACCATATTTCGTTGAGTCCTTTTCACTTCTATTTTTTTTTCATTTTAAACTATGTTTCTCTAAGTGATTAGGTGGGGCACACGATTCAAGTTGTTACCAATGCTAGGGTGAATTAGAGTGATTGAGATACCATAAAAAATAAATTGAAAAAAAAAAAAGAGAAAATATTGAGACCAGACCATTTGACCAAAAGGAATAAATTCAATAAAGTCGACCACGGGTACCCTTGTATATGCCAGTTGTGTTGACCTAGAGTTAGGTTATCGACCACTGGTACCCTTGTATATGCCAGTGTGTTGATATTAGTCAGACTAGTATCTCAATCCATTAGGATAGGTTCATTTTGGCGGAGGCCTTCAGACAGATATGGGAAACGCCGTTCACTTAGTAAACATCAAAACCATATATGTTTTTCTATATCCATCTTCTTGATCTATCCATGTGATTAGTTTTGACTCCGAATATGATGTCCATAGTGCAACTATCTGAGTAGAGCTCTGTCACTTTATATGAATTTTAGTATGCTTGAGTGCAAACTCGTGTACAGCAATTGGAATTTCGCATCAGGGTACTTCTTCCTGTAGTCAATAAGTATGCCAACCAAGGAGATTCTTTAGTGCCTTCCAAGGTTCTGCGTAGATAGCTAAGGTCTGGAGTACAGGTTTTGTGGGTATATCTCTGGTAATCCCTCCCGAGACTATAACTCGGCCACTAGGGCCACCTAGGGGTTTAAAGGCTTACTGCATACGCTAAATGCAATCGATGATGCCTGCGAAAGTGAGTTAGGATTTTATTTTCTATTTGATTTGCTCGAGGACTAGCAAATAATAAGTTTGGGGGTATTTGATAGGCACATTTTTGTGTCTTATATAATCTCAATTGTATATATTATTAGTGCTCGATTTTATATTTATTATGGCTTTTTATGTCCCTGTAGGTATTTTTGGAGAAATAAGCTTTTGCGGCGAAATTGGCTAAAAAAAAGTGGTTTTTGCGCTCGTGGGAAAAAATTACTATACAGACTCTCACTTTGGATAAGGGGTAACCTAATTACTAAGGGGTGACCCATTTCCAGGCATCTGCTAAAGGGAGACCGGAACTGGATAAGGGGGAGGTCATCTTCAAAGTTCAAATTAAGGAAAATGGCGGGAAAATTTGGCATCAGTCTGCATGGTTTTAGATTTGAATTTTCGGACAGTTTCAAAGAGATTCAATGGCCGAAATCGGTTTGTATGGACTGTAGAAGACCTTACAAGCCAAGTACAATCAATTGGACCCGGCCAATTGGGCTGGAATGGCCGAGAGAGGGTTTCAAAGTCTCAACAGGGAGACGTGTTCTGTTTCGAGTTTAGAAGATTTTTGAGAGATTTCTGGAGGACTTTGACGCTGGATTAACATGTACATGGTCATATTCAAGTCTAGGGAAGAGTTTGGTAGCTATTATATAGCTAACAACACGTGAAAAAACTAAACAGAACTGATTATCGTTTCAAACGCAGAGAAGAAAAAGAGGAGATTTCATCGGGATTTGATGACCCTGTTGAGTTATAAAAAGGTTGGGTCGAGTCATAAGAAAGTTTTAGAAACCTTTAGGAGAGAGTTCAGAGCCGAAATGAGGAAAATATCATTGATTGTTGTTGCTGCTGCTGCTGTTCAAGGAG
This sequence comes from Papaver somniferum, assembly GCF_003573695.1. Classification (NCBI taxonomy): domain Eukaryota; kingdom Viridiplantae; phylum Streptophyta; class Magnoliopsida; order Ranunculales; family Papaveraceae; genus Papaver; species Papaver somniferum. The sequence continues at coordinate 47,277,184 of NC_039365.1, forward strand.
GAAGACGAAGAATGAAGAACAGACGCTCCTGGAGCGTCGTTCTTCAATAGTACCTACAGCAGCATAACTGTGTCGTTATTTTGCTGCAGTTCAGAAGTATCGTTTACAGGCAGTCTTTCAAACATTGTAACAGTCACACTGTAACATTTATACAGTGTTGCAAAAATTCTGTTAAACAATATCATCAATAAAAACACCTATTTAGCCATGAATTTATCTTGTGAGTGTGTTTTTGGGATGAGGAGCTAAACCCAAACCCAGGGGTGACAGGGGAAGCCATTCTCACAATAATTATGTGGTAATCTCTATTTTATTAATTTATGCAATATTTTTATATGATTGATTGCATTGATAAAAATGATTTAAATGGTTTTTATTAATCAACTGTGTTTTCCCTTGATAATGCATGCTTACTTTTAGACTCTTGATGCATTATACTTGTGATTAACATTTGATATTTTGGAAAATCTGCTTTTGGCAATATTTAGAATCAACCCAATTATTTAAATTGCATAGTAAAAAAATATTAGATCACATAAGTATTGTTGAATGGTGGAATCTTAACCCCTATTTCTCAATAAAATTTTACGTCAGTTTGTTATTTTCCTAAATTTTATTTAAATCTAGAAATTTGTTACCTTCACAAGTCTGAAAAGAACCTTTTTACCACTACAACTACAACCAATTTGAAAAAACATCAATCGGCACCGCGGCCTTCCACATGTGTAGATTATCCTCAAAATTAAGAAGCGGAGTTTGCTTCGCCGAGTGTCATTGCTGCTCCATCACTAGTCCAAGGTCATGTGTCGGGGATCGGTCTGAGGGTTATTATACAATGAGAGGTGGATTTTCAGACTTAAAAGCTGTTTGTGAAGGTCTACCCCCTCGAGTCCGAGAAAGGGTTGACAGATATCACTGGCGTGCGTTTTATAGTGTGAAGCCTAGAAGATACAACAACAGAATTACGAAAACAGTGGTAGAAAGGTGGTGGCTGGCGACGCACACATTCCATTTTATGGATTTTGAAATTGGTAAACTTGTTTAACTTAACTTAATTTATATTTTTTAAATAATTATTAAATAATCAAAAGAATTAATTACACTTGATATTATTCTTGTAATAGGAATTACGCCCCATGATTTTTATTTCATTTGTGGGATCCTAAGTGGAGTGGGAGAACAGGTACCATTCAACCAAGACGAATGGATATCAAATAGTAAATGGGAGACGCTTTTTCCCTTGTTTATAGAATCAGAAATACGTGAAGATCATAAAGAATTGAAAGGAGGTGGGATTAAATCTTCAGCGTTGAAATCTTTCCTTACCCAAAGCAAAAACCCAGAAGATGTAGATGACTATCTTGAACTCGAAAGGGTATATATTTTATGGGTACTGGGTCAGACATTCTTTCCAAACTCAACTTCCGTTGCTCGTGTTGGTTGGCTTCAAGCGTTATAAGATCTTGACAAAGCACCAAATTATGACTGGGGATCAGCAATTTTAGCAGAATTATACTGTGGGCTGGATCAAGCATCCATGGGTATGCATAATTTCAGTGGTTTCTGGGGCATCATAGAGGTAAATATCAAAATTATTATTTTTAAGTTTAAATAATTTTTATATGAACAAATGTAGGTTAAGTCATCAAAATACTAAAATTATGGAGTAATTTGAAGTATTGGTGGTATACCTACTTCCGTGTTGGTAAACCAATCCTTAAAGACGATACCCATAGATTTCTAATCTTGGACATATACGTATCGATCAACTGGGCGAAGGATATTGGCAGCGACGTCTTGGCTTCCATTTTTGTTCAGAGATTTCAACAGATGACTCGCAGCCACAAGAATGTTGTTCTTCACCCTTACATTGATTTTCCTCAATATTTTGAAAATGATGCAGAACGTTTTCTTGATTCCGGACTCAACCAAACTAGCATTCAAATCATATGATAATAAAAACGATAGAATTGAGACAAAACTGATTCATTGAATCAAATAGCATGTTTGATGAAATCAACTTTATCCCATAACTAATATTATGTGTTTAGCTACTCATAGCTTTTGAATTCATCATAATCAATAATAAAATGAAGAAGATGAAAACTAAATGAAAGAAAACCCTATTCACCGCTCTCCAAAGCTCCAAGTAGAAAAATATCTAATAAAAGTTGTAGAAGACTTTTCCTTTTGTAGCTCCTCTTGTTCCAAAATTAGGTCTAGTCTTCAAAGGTCCAATAAATGGAAGTCCACCAAACCCATGTGTGAGAAAAACCATGTAGAAAATATGCTAAAAAAAGTATTGCCAGAAGTCCCAGAAAATGCCGGAAAAGTTACCGAAATTCAACTTCAGGTGACCGGCAAAGTCCACCCGGTCACCGGTCAAACTAACCAACTCGGGTCAACTGATCTAACTTGGTCAAACCCGATTCAATGGATTCAACTCAGTGATGTCATGAGCCTAATCAGATAAGTCAGATCTGAGTCAGTGCTAACTTAGCAGCTGACTGGTCTTGGCCAAAGGCCTGAGCTCTTGCAGGTTATAATCTTCTGTCGCGCCAACTCCTACCAGCTGAACTGCAACAACTTCAACTCATCATACTCATCATCCCCTACACTCCAGTTGAGACTCATAACACCTGCAACTTCCCAGCTGTTGCAACCAGCTCTTGCATAACCTGTAACTCAACAGCTGCATCACTTCATTATCTCTTGCAGCTTCATATCAACTTCTTCTTTGTAGAGTGCACCAGAACTGCACCTGCAACTCAACCGCCACCTGAACCTAGGCATTCATCTAAACAGCATCACACTCCACTGCAACACACAAACATTGCCTTCTAATATCAATTCCTGCATCTGCAATATGCCTGCAATTCCATCTTAAATCATTCCCATTAGCTCAGTTCACTACAAACCAACACAGCTCAATTTCATTGCAGCCTAAGCATACATCTATCGCTTCTGCAACACAGCCACTGCAGAACACCAACAAACATCAGCAACACTTCACCAGATCAACATTGTCTTCGCCATTACAACTGCAACTTCAATGCCAACCAACAGCAAACACCATTAATCACTTCCCTGTACCTAGCTCTCCTGCTTGCAGTCTTATCATCACCTACACCTGCAATGGCCTGAACTTGTGCTGCTCCCATGGTGCAATATCCTCCACAGGCTCACTTTCAGCTGCAATTCTCCACAGCTATTCTGCAGTTCCATACTTCATCTCAGCTGTGTATCAACATATCTTCACCATCTTGCAGCTGCACCTGCCTTAACAATCAGCAACATCACACACCCAGCTGCAACTGCATCCTTTGCTGTTCATGCATTTCAGTTCACATTTCCTTGCAATTTCAGCTGCAAACTAGCTCATCTGCACCCATATAAACTGCAACAAACCAGCACATATAACTTCAACTGTTTCCATTCCTACTGTATCATCAATTCCATGCTCAGGCACCAACTGCTCCACATTCTGCAACTTTGCTATTTCAATACCAACTGCAACAACACATCCATTGCCCTTGCATCTCAACTTCCAGCTGCACCTAACCTCAGAAGAAACAAACAAAAGATACAAAAACTTCATATCTTCGCTGCCATTAACCACCAGACTCAAGCCAAATAGGACCTGAACTTGTACTCTTAACATCAACAGCACCATCTGAGCATACTCATCACTGCCATCATATCCATCTCCATACCTGCTTCTCAATCAAACCACCATCTCTAAATCCTGCAATTTCTGATCAACTAACAGCTTCAATTCAATCCACACTGACCCAAAACTGCTCTTTCATCTCAACCATCCTCTCAGCTTCAATCCACATCCATCGGTTCATCAGTAAAACCCTAATTTCACCTCTGTCATTCTCAGATCTTATCTTCATCTTCAAATTCGAACCCATTCTCGATTGTACCTACAAAACCCATCTCCTTCGCGGCTTCAGATCCGAGCAACATCATCTTTTTGATTACCAGCAAAATTCTTCCTTGATTACTCGTTCAAATCCCTTGTAAACACCACCGAGCTTCATCACTTTCTTCTCCAACATCATATGCAACAGCACATTCAACCCATATCAATTTCCTGACTACTTTCTTAATTTCCTCTCTGAATCTCCACTGAATAAAGTGCCGCCATTCTTCACAGGCAGAGAAAACGAAATAGAAGATAATAATGAGAGAAATGAATTCTCTCTGAACTTTAGGTCTTGGTAATGAGTGAAACTGTTAAAGGCACCCGATGCTTTTAGATAGGAGCTGTCTGAAATGGTAGGCATGTCAGTTTCAGAGAAATGACTGCCGCGCCTCCTTCTTTCTCAATCGTAGCTAGCTGCGCTCGCCTGTGAATCGATCTTTTTGCTCCTTTTCGCTCCATTGTGCTTCCATTAACAATAGTTGTCTCTCTCTTATTTCTCAGGTCCACTTCTTCTCTTCAATTTCTTTTCATCACTAAAGCTGTCATGCTTTTCAGACAATAATTTGCATCACTAAAGCTGACATGCTTTTCAGATAGAGATGAAGAAATAAAAGAAAATAATGAGAAATAATCCCCCTCCAACAGAATTTGCACCTTTTTGCCATGTTTTTTCTTCTTTTGTTCCAAATGACTCCAAAGTACCTAAATACTCGAAAGCAAACCAATGAGAAAGAAGCTAGGCTTCAAAACCTTAGTTCTGATTGGGAAAACCTTCGCATGGCAGATGAAGAAACGTTTGATGAGTTTAATCACAAAGTGTCTGAAATTGTTAATGCATCTTTTTCATTGGGTAAGACTATTCCTGAAAAGGACATTGTGATGAAATTCCCAGATCGCTGCCATCTGGATACGATTCTAAGAAGCATGCCATCGTTGAAGGAAATAATCTCGCAACGCTTTCTAGAAATACTTTGGTTGGGAAGCTAAAGATCTTTGATCATGAGCATACGTCCAAGGCTAGTAAGGATGTTGCTTTCAAAGCACTAAATAACACTAAATTACTTAATAAAAGTAAAAGTGTTTATATCTCTGAAGATGATATTTGTGAGTCTGGTTCATCAGATGAAGATCTTGACAAGTCAGTCTCGTTGATCACAAGACAGTTTAGGGATCTTCTTTTGAAGAGAAGTAAACGGTTTTCCAGAGATAAATCCAAGTCCTCAAATAAACCTCATAATCGTGTTCCTCCTAAAAAACTGATGACAAGGATATGCCTCAGTGCTTTAAGTGTAAAGGTTTTGGTCATTTTGCAAATGAGTGTCCGAATCGAAAGAAATACACTGGGAACAAAGGTCTTGCTGCAACTCTTGATGAAATGTATGACAACTATGATTCTAATGAAGACGAAAAATCATGCGTCGCACTTCTTTGTGAAAATATTGATTTTGATAATTATAGCAATACACACATCAATTTGTTCTTTCAGAAGAAAACCCAACTAATCTTGGAGATAAAATTGACCCCTTCTGTGGAAACTCTATGTATGATGTTTCAGGTTCCACTATGTGTCTAGCTGCTTGCACATCTCATATGCCTGAATTATATTCAAGATTGAAGTGCTCATATTGTTCACTCAAGGGTCATGAACTATCAAAGTGTTACAAGTACAAACACAAATTGAGACATGTCAACAAACTTCAACGAATAGCAAATCGATTAGCAAACAAGCTTAAACTCGCACAGAAGACTGCTGAGGTATGTAAGAATTTATCTTCGTCTAAGAAGTTAGTTTCCAAAGACAAAACAAGACCATTAGAGAATAAAATATGGTCAAATCATTTCGATAGATAGGTCTGTGGATTCCTCTCAAGAGGACCATGGTGGAAAAATTGTTGTTCACCGCAACACAACTTGATTGTGTTGATGTATAAATACTGTCTCATGTTCCTGATCAAAAGAGACAAGATTGTGTATCTCTCAGGCTTTAAGAAAAGTTTGGTTTCTTCTTTTCTTAGTTTTGTTTTCTTTGGGATTCCCTGTCTTTCATTAAAGGAAAGTCATTCTCGACAATTCTACTCTCTTTAGGGTTCAAAATTGTGCATGCACGAACCTGTTAAAGGTTAACCCTACATTCTTTTTTCCTTCCCTAAAACTTCTTTTATCTTAAGATTACTTGTTGAGTTGTGATTTCCCCTCAAAAACCCATACGTTTATGGATACTCCAAGCATTATGTCTTCTGATGGAAAAGATGTTGATATGATTGTCAAGCCATCAATCATGAAGGAAAAAGAAAAATCTCGGTTGCCTCCAACTTTGAAAATAAAAAGAAGGAAGGTGAGGAAGCCAAGAGTTGTTCCTTCAAATTCTCAGAAGTTTTCTGATGTTCTTGAAGTGTTAAAGGAGATGTAAAAGGAGATTCAACAAATAAAGGCTTTTGTGTTTAAGACTCATGAGATTCAGAAGGCCCTGGTTCGACATCAGTCAAGAAGGTTTATTGATGTCAACTCCTATCTTCATGAACCTTATGTACCAATGACTTTTGACGACATGGGGGACGATAAAAATAATTCTTCAAATGTCTTAACATATAGTAAATCTTCTTCTTTTTTGTTTTGTCTAGAAGAATAACTAGAGTTTGGAATATCCATTATTGTGATTACACATAGCTATGTCCAACATTTTCATCTTCATGTTTTTAGATTTATTTGTTTAAATTTTAAAATAGGGGGTTGGCGCCCAGCTTGTCGCTAGGCTGCCAGCTAACTCTTTGTACTCCAGTTTCGATTCAATAATATAAATAAAAGCTTAAAAAAATCTAAAATTGTTTGGAAGATGATTTTTGAAGTATGAATCTTTATGATTCTATATATTGCAATTTGTTATGGGATATGTGTGTTTGCGTCCGTGAACTATGATTGTCCCATACCTTGTCAAAAGTTAAGTCTTTCGTATGTCGATATGCATGTATTGATAAAAGAATGAATGAGCTTTTGACATCACAAAAGTTTTAAGCCTATTATGTCATTATGCAAATATTGATGGAAGATAGGATGAACTTTTGTTTACGAGGATTATGTCTATTGTATGTCATTGTGCAAATAGTGATGGAAAAATAGAATGAATCCTTGTCTATTCCGCAGTATTGATCTTCCCTGATCCATATTTTATGTATATACTATGAGGCTTCGTAAGTTCTCTTATGTTGAGCAATTCCGATTAGATTAATTATGGGTTCTCTTATGGTTAATCTAATTGAGTATTTTTGGATTTAAATTCATATTCGTATGTGATTTGTTACGTCCAAAGAAATCCTTCTTTTCTTATGAAATTAAGGTCGCTCTTGTTGTTCTTTCGGGAATGACATATTATGGGGGAGAGTTCTTAATTGAACTTGTGCTTAATTGCCAAATCTTTATGGGGAGTGCGGTTGTGGAATATTATAGGAGTTATCTTGTATCTTTATAAACTCCTTGAAGGAAGCATTTAGCTTCGGCTATATGATTGCATCTAAACAAGTTGATATGTACTTTCTTTTGGTCATAAAATGTCTCTATGAAAATTTTCATTAGGATCCCATTTTCGTACATTTGCCAATTTTACTGACAAAAAGGTGGAGAATTGATGTGTAGTTCACACTACAAATACATATGGTTTTCAGATCATTATGTAAGGGGGAGTGGTTTCCATGTGAGATGGAGTATTGACTAAGGGAGTGATACATATCACCATAGTATTTTTGTCGAAGTTGTGATACAATTGAACTTTGATGTTGTATAATATACTATGACACTGTGTAACAATGATTGAGAATTCTTGTTTTCTCATTGTTATAGATACGAATTTTCAACAACGATGATGCTAAACTTACAACCTTTGGAATCATTGGAGTACTTGTAAGTGACGAAGATTTCAAGTAATGTTGAAGATTAGGCATGTGGAAGAAGAGCTACACAAGTTTATTTATCTATTTTTGTATTCCATATGTATTGATAGTTTTGTCACTAAAATTGACAAAGGGGGAGATTTTTAGAGCACTGCTCGGTCGAACTCGCATGCGTTGCTATCTCAAGCTAGTTTGTCAATGTTGGTGATCAAAAGTGTAAGTCTTGATTTCTAGTCTACTATAGATAAGTCTCGGAATAGGATAAAAAGTGTAGTTGAGCTCAAGAACTCCATGGCGATCATCATACAAGACGAAGAACTACTCAAGGAACTGGTGGAACTTCATCGACTAAAAGGTATGTGGAGACTTGATCTTATCTATCACTCAAAATTCTATCTACTCTATCTCTTATCTTGAGACAAAAGTCGTTTTACTATATAGACTTTTCTTATACACATTTTCTATTTCGAGCCGAGTTTATTTCGCTTATCTATTTCTCGAAGTATGTGTTGGTAAGCTTTCGCTTTGGCCAAGTTCATCTTGACCTAGTGACGAAAATCATGTTATGTTTCAATCACTTGAAAATAGCTTTGACTAAAAATGGTTTGTGAATAACAACTATATAACGTACTCTAAGAATGGTTCAATGATTGAAATGAGAGTTTAGATTATATAAACAATGTTGGATATAAGCATTGTGTGGTAACACATACATGTATAAGTCCTTATTCCTTGAACCAAAGTATGCGTACTTTGTTGATCAGGAAAACCGGAACATATTCCGCGAACCCAGTCCGCGTACTGTCGGAGGTTTTTTTCCCGAGAAAATCTGCTGGAGTTTGTGAACTATTTACAAACTTATTCTAGGTACTTAAGTCCGCGTACCTGGTCCGCGTACTTAGGTTGGTTATTCTAAAAACGATTATTCGTGAACTTATACTTATATTAACTAAGGAATACAAGTTTGCAAACCGTGGCTATAAAGTTCATGAATCGATTCGAGTGAATCAAATCGTTTTTGCTTCGATTGTGTCCTGTATACTTCTATAAGATCTAAGCAATTGGACAACTCTCTAACTAGTTCATTTGAGTCATTTGAACTAGTTATGGTGAAGAAGAATATGGTTGATATGAAAGTGCTCATATGGCTAACCATTTGGTTAACTAATGTTGAACCAACAAATGTACATGTTTGGGTACGGTTACACAAACCTAAAACGTGCATTTCATTTGTGTGTAACAAGATAAGTTTTCGATCTAACGGTTGAAAGATATTATCTTGAATCTAATCAAGTTTTCATCTAACGGTGAATATTGGATGCTTTGTTACTAAGCTAACATTGATTGCAAACCCTGATTTGAAAGACTATATAAGGGAGAACTCTAGCAATTGGGAAACCTAATCCCCGCACTTCCTGTGTGACACTAGTTGTATAAGCTAGAGTCGATTCTCCTTTAACCTTAGGTTTCTACCGAGACCATGTAGGTTAACGAATTGAAGAATTCATTGGGATTGTGAAGCCAGACCGATACTACTTTCCTGTAGTTGTGTGATATGATCTTGCTGTTTTCATCATATTGAGTACAATCGTAACGATTGGCTTGAGACTGATATCTCCTATAGGAAAGATATAAAAGTAATCAAAAACATCTTCGTCTCATCGTTTGTGATTCCACAATATCTTCTTTCGCCGCGTCGATTAAGATTATTGTGAGGTGATTGATAATATTAGGCTGTTCTTCGGGAATATAAGTCCGGGTTATCAATTGGTTCCTGTTCACCTACAAGACGGAACAAAACTTGTAGGTATTTTTGTGGGAGAAAGATTTATCTATTACCGTAGACTTTTCTGTGTGATACAGATTTGTTTATTAAAGTCTTCGACTTTGGGTCGTAGCAACTATTAGTTGTGAGTGAGATCAGCTAAGGGAATCAAGTGCGTAGTATCCTGCTGGGATCAGATACGTAGGAGCATAACTGTACAGTCTGTACCTTGGATCAATGTAAGATTGATTGGGGTTCAACTACAGTTCAGACCGAAGTTAGTTTGTAGTAGGCTAGTGTCTGTAGCGGCTTAATACAATGTGTGTTCAATCTGGATTAAGTCCCGGGGTTTTTCTGCATTTGCGGTTTCCTCGTTAACAAAACTTCTGGTGTTTGTGTTATTTCTTTTCCACGTTATATTGTTTATCTTTATAATTGAAATATCACAGGTTGTGCGTTTGAATCAATCAATTGGGAAATCCAACCTTTGGTTGTTGATTGATACTTGAACATTGGTCTTTGGTACCGTTCAAGTTATTTCTATTGTATTCAATTAGACTCGCACATTTTTATTTGCTTGAGTAAGTATTGAATCAAGAAAGAGAGATATAACACTTTGATATGCTTTATTAAGATTGAGTCTCGTTGATTCTCTTGAAAGTATATTGGAGTTAGTCCATATAGATTGCTAATTCAAATATTGGGTGTGGTTTTTGTACCCCCGATTTTTCACCGTTGGATCTTGTTTCCCCGGTTCTTCAAGTTCTTCCATAAAAGGGTAAACAATCGGCATCAACTTGTGCTTCATAGTTTGTTTGTCCAACCTATTCAACTTGGGGTACTTATCGAGGATTATTATCCCAAGTTTCATGTCTCCAAACTCTTCACCGGGATCTTCTCTTGGAGCCGGTTTTAAAGATAGTTTCTTCCAATGAGGATCTATATCTTCAACCGGAATGGGAGTTTTATACCTACCAAGCATATGGCGACATGGAAGTCCATATCCTTCATTATCCTACACTTACAAGGAGTGCTCGGGTCATCATACTTTTGATACAACTTTGATATTTCATCATGAAACGTATTGCCCAATGCGAGACGTTTCTATGTGCAAGCAACCAATCATCCTCCTTAAACTCCTTCAACTTCTGGAACCTACTTTCTTCGAATTGCTTTCTTATCTTGTCGATATCATTATTAGTGTACTCATGGATAACATGTTGCATCGTCACAATCCCATTTTGACTCGTGAAAAGTAGACCTTTTAGTCTCCCATGAGCTTGCTCTACCATACTTGTGGACTCAAGTTTGAAATGTTTATATTCGTAAGTAAAAGCATACATAAACCTCTCTTTGTGTGGCGTCAACCATTGTCTCTTGCAATATTCCACTACTTTGGGGTAATTAGTGCCCCAATCATCCTCGAACTCCTTCAAATTTATCTCATATCTTGCCACACTCATTGACCAAACCAACTTATCACACGCTTTCATGAATAACCCAAACTTGATCTCACCTTCTTTCCATTTTTCGTCTTCTTTCTTCTTCTCTTCCTCTCTCTCCTCTTTAGTTAGTTTACTAAGACGTTCATCTTCCTCCTTTACACATTTAGTACCTTTCTTTGCCTTTGGATTTTGGATATGACTCCTACAATTCTTTCTAAGATTACATTGTATATGTCAAGTGCAAAGAAAATTTTGTGCATTGGGAAAAACTATCCTCACGGCGTTCATTATTGCTTGCCCGTTGTCGGTCACTACAACCCCGGGAGTCTGGTCTTCGTGGTAGAGAAGCTTCAAAGTTTCCAATGCCCAAATATAGCTAACATCCTTATCACGATCCATAAAATACCATGTTACCGTTAACGATTGCTTATCCGAGGTTTGTCCTACAATGTTCAACAAAGGCATGTTGTACCCATTCGTCTTATAAGTACAATCCATGAAAAAAACTTGGTAAAAGCACCGGCCCAATTGAATCATATCGGGATGCTCAAGAAAAATACGATCCACCTTCCCCTCCGATGACTTATGGTGTCTCACTGTGTAGTTTTATTTGTGTGCCAACCATTGTGATTCTTCCATTACCTTTATTCCATCCCATTCAATTCTTTTGATAGTTGCCTTGGCCGCATAAATTGCAGATGATGAATAAAGGTTATCCGGGTCGTACCTCTTGAACTTACTAAGGAGATTGCTTGGTTTAATTACACAACTTGTTCTTACTTGTTCGAACTCGTGCGGTTTCAACTTGGCAGTGCCCAACAAGACTTTCCGGATCTTTATGGTTATGCCAACCAACATCAACTCTACTCATTCTCCACATGTTATCGGTTTCTTTTTTCCTCTACACCCTCGTCGTCTTCTTATCATACACATAACCCTTTCTCTTGTGACTTGCGTCCGACGACCCATTACACTCGCATACCATTTCAAACCGCGTATCTTTTTGTTGGGTGTTTTTCACTAGAACACACATCTTCTCTTTTGCTTTCCCAATAACCCACTTGACCGCGTCGCCTTTTTCCTTCCACTCCAAATCATTAGCATAATGTACGGAAGTATCAGGACCCCTAACACTGTGAGCTTGAGGTTGATCCGTCATCGATACCAATGCAATCTACAAAACATCACAAGTTAGTTGATATGTACTACAATAGTCGGCAGGGTCGATATATAAAACAACACCGACTAAAAAAAAGCCGCCATGGTCTAAGAATAACACAGTGCCAACCAAACTATAGTCGGCAGGATCAACGTAGTCCCAATACTGTCGGCTTAAACATTTTCAAAACACATCTCCTGTGTTGCAAAAAAAATCTTATCGTTGACAGGGTTCAAATTTTCGACCTTGCCGACTAAACACTTCTTATGAAAAGTCGGAGCATTATGCAATGAAGACCACGCCGGCGCTAAAATTCGGCATGATCGACAATCGTCGACCTTGCCGATGCTGGGAAGCAAAAGTGAAAAAAAAAACAAAATCGATCATTTGCATGGAAAAATCACAATCTTCACCACGTAAGTTATCTACCTGATTACTTGCATCTCCATTCTCTTCTTCTTGGTCATTGGATTCTACGTTTGGCTCAAGACATTCATCACTTCCATATCCATCTTGAGTTTGAGGAAAATAAAAGTGAGGATCATGCATATAATCCATTTGATTATGATTTGGTAGATCATCATACAAGTACTCATCTGTAAGAGGAAAGTTAGAAGACTCCCCCCACTTCAAAATCAGGATTAGAATCACTCATCTCACTCATATCACAAATTTCACAAAAACCCTAACTTTTTCCCCCCAAAACTTCTTCTACTACTTCACTCTATCTCTCACTCTCAATTATTTCCAAACTCACTCGTATAAATCAACTAAATAATCTAACTAATTTAACTAATCTAATTATTTCAATTAAATTAGTGTTAATCATTGCAGGGACAATTTAACCATCTAGAAAATATATGGTTAAGAGGTAGTTTCTTTTATTTCAAAATGACCTAGCTTTTGTCTTATTAGGTATATCCCAATTAATCTGGGTGTACCCCAATCAAGCGAGGTTTCACATACCCACGACGTTTCACCTTTTTAAACTATCCCCACTTCCTTTCTTCATCCACTTTCCTTTTCTGAAACTTTTCTCTTCTCAACTATCCCCACTTCCTTTCTTCATCCACTTTCCTTTTCTGAAACTTTTCTCTTCTCAATCCTGTATTCTCTTCGAAACTAATTCTCATCCGTTTTGCTAAGAATTTTTTACCATTCATAATGAAAAAGACAAAACCTAATGGATAACTCTAGGAAAATGCACTTCTTTTTTTCCTTTAATACCTAATCGACGAATATCTTGGTGAAGATCCTGATCTTGGTTTCTCAACAATGGGAAAGTGTCAATAATAAAATTTAGGTACTGATTACTTTTATTTATTTTGGGATTTTCAAGTTTCAGTTTTAGGTTTTATTTGGCTTGTATTGAGATTATTGTTAAATTTTGTTTCGTTTGTAAATTGCAATTATTTGTACAATTCCGTTCATTCAACGAGTCAACAAATTTTTTTGGGTCTCCATTTATGGATCGAATTGCAAAAAACTGAGTACCAACCGATAAAGATTGTACTTGCAATAGAGGTGGTGTGTGGAATTTAGAGTAGAATGAATCTAATACTAAACTAACGATTGAGTTTTTCATTGCGCCTACCTATGTCGAAAAGGTATATCTTCGAGTTTATATGCATTATGATGTTCGAACAAACCATGTTTTGTTGCTGACTCTTCAAAAATTAAGGTTTTGGTGTTTCTTGAATAGAATTGGGGGTTCTATTTTCTTTTAGTTATTTGAAGCCTTACTATGTTCAATTTATTTTGCTGCAGAAAAATCCAGTTCGATCAAAAATTATAATAGCAACGACTCTTTGAAGAATTCAAGATGAAAATTATTTTGCATACTCACTTTCAAGGTATGTTCCTTTCTTTTATAAACTTGCTTTTGTACAGATGGTTATATTCATTCCACATAAAGCTATCTTCACATAAGCCAGCATCCAAGAACAATCAGTTGCAGAAGTATGATATCAGTGGGGAGTATAATGGTCATTTACATCAGTCCTGATTTCATGAATTCAAATACAAAAACAAATTTCAAAGGATATGGGTTGGTATACTCACTGTAGAATAATGAGCTTACGTTGGATGATATTTACATATGGATTTCTCAATTCGCTATTTTTTTTTATTTTTTTTTGGTAAGGGATACCTGTTGGGCGGAAATTAAAAGTTTCAAATCGTCAAAGAAAACACGTTGGAGATCTTACAAACTCAAAAAAGTTGTCTTTTAATCAGGATTCAGGAACCAAAAAAAAATAGTCCAAAGACACTGAATGACATTGTCGAAAACGATTTGGGCACGACCATCAAAAATATATTAAATCATAAGATAGTGAAATATAATGGTGATAATGGTAGCAGAAATATCATAATTTTTTCTTAATATTTTTTTCCATCTACAGTTCGGAGACAACATCAAGGACCTTTTCTTTATCTTTTTTCACTGATCACCTGCAAATATCTTTTGATGGAGATTTGAGATTTTTGGATTTATACTAACAAATACAGTACTGACAAGATGGAATATATCCTACACATTGCCATTCTGGCTTTCTTATTTATATAGCTGGTGAATAACAGTTGGATGGGTGTTTCGACATTAATATAATCTACCGTATTTAGTTGCAGGAAGTATTTATGGAGGACATTAGAATTGTAGTTGTGTGGTGGTTATTTGATGAATATTGGCAAGTCATAAGATGTTTATGACTTTCTCTTTCTCTAATTAAGAATCGATCGGTAAATCTTGGTTTCCTTTTTTTCTTTCTTTTTTGTGATGTTGTTAATTGGTTTTGTACTATCGTATTGGCATTTGTTTGCAGCTGATCAAGGATGGAGTGAAGGTATATGAACCAAAAAGTTGTTATACAGTTGAATGGAGATGTCTGCTTTAATATTTACATGCATATATATAATTAGAATTTCACCAGTCTTAACTGTTATGGGTTGAATTTTGAACATCCATGACAACATTGACAAGCTGCGTATGTAATACTGAAAAAGTTGATATCCATTGAAGCCTCATTAAGAACCTGAAACTACCCCATATGTATGTAAAACTGAAAAAGTTGATTGTACTGTATCATTTTAAAGTTATAGAAATTGGAAGTTTGTGGATTGTTTTATTACACTGATACTGCCATTAGTTACATGTTCTAGAATTTGTTTACATTTTGGTTTACTCAAGTGTAAACTACATAATTATAAGTTACGATGTTCAAGGGATGGAATTTAGACTACTTAACATTAATTGTATGTTTAAATTGAATTGCAATTGTAATGTTAATCAGTGATAGTCTTCAAACGTAAAGCTTACTTCCGTCTATGTTGCAATCCTCATGACTTTGCCTTTCAAAGTTTAGATAATTACTGACTTGAGTGTGTGTATGCCAATACCCTTGCTTTGAGTTCCAGATGGAATATAATTAACTCATTCATGCAAGTCTAACGTTAAGGAACATATTATTGTTGATGGTGGATTTTCGGCAAGGGCTAAAATCGTAAAATCATGATACTGCATGTTTTTGACCCGGTTTCAGGAACGCATGTGACGATTCATGTTTTGCGATCCGTGAACCGTGTCACGATATCTGATCGAGTACCTCTCATAGCCATGATGAATATGATTCTCGAAAGGCCTCCCACTAGTTGAGCGTTCGATGCTGCACATTTCATCATGACCTCTATGTAGAATAACATGATTGGCCGGTCCTCCTACATAATTGTTTGTTGATAGGGCTTAACGCCTTTAGGACGTCGGCAATACTCGTTGTTCCCTGACTACATAGAGACTCCTCTCTACATAGAAGAAAGATTGGGCGGTCCTCCTACATAATTGTTTATTGAGAGGGCTTAACGCCTTCAGGACGTCGGCGACACTCGTTGTTCTCTGACTATGTAGAGAGACCATGTATAGATTCAGGCGGCTCCTACATAATTGTTTGTTTAGGGGGCTAAACGCCTTCAGGACGTTAACATCGCTGCACAATTGTTCCCTGACTATGCACTTTTCAGAACGAGTATGATGCTTCAACTATCTCATATCTCGATTCTACAATAGATTAATTCTACCGTGACATTCGCCACCGAATTCCTAGAAAATAATCTATTATATCTCATTACTTCGTTCCATGAATACCCGGCTGACTCCATGGATTAGTAATAGATAACCAATTCATCTCATTACTCTGTTCCCTGAATTCCCCGGATGGATTCATGGACTCGTAATAGATGCACAATTCATGATTATTACACCGTTTCATGAATAATTCTCCACTGAATTTCATGAATTAGTGATAATTACTTAACAATCGGGCATCTGGACTATCACCGAGTAAGCCCCAATGAAATGGTGCAAGTGTACTCAACAATGATGCACGAACGAGCACCCAAATGCACGAACGAGCGTTCGAAAAATATGGACAAATGAGGAATCCTACACAAATCAGGAGAGAGAAAATAATAAAAAAAATAGAAAAGAGGCGCCTAGGGGCCAGTCCCACCAGCAGGCCAGCCATGCCGTCGTGGCCGGTCCCCCACGCCTCTTCCTTTTATTTTTCTTATTTTATTTATTTTCATGAACTCATGAAATCTCCTTCTTACTAAGTACTTGATTCCCTTAGCTGATCTCACCCACAACCAAGAGTTGCTACGACCCAAAGTCGAAGACTTTAATAAACAAATATGTATCACACAGAAAAGTCTACAGTAATAGATAAATCCTTCTCCCACGAATATACCTACGAGTTTTGTTCCGTCTTTTGATAAATCAAGGTGAACAGGAACCAATTGATGATCCGGACTTATATTACCGAAGAACAACCTAGTATTATCAATCACCTCATAATAGTCTTAATCGACGCAGCGAAAAAAGATATTGTGGAATCACAAACGATGAGACGGAGATGTTTGTGATTACTTTTTATCTTGCCTATCGGAGATAGAAATATCAAGCCAATTATTACAATTGTACTCGTACGATAGAAACAACAAGATCAGATCACACAACTACAAGAAAGTAGTATCGGTCTGGCTTCACAATCCCAATGAAGTCTTTAAGTCGTTAACCTGGTTTAAAAGAAGAAACCAAAGGTTAAAGGAGAATCGACTCTAGCTTGGCACAACTAGTATCACACAGAATGTGTGGGGAATAGGTTTCCCAGTTGCTAGAGTTCTCCCTTATATAATCTTTCAAATCAGGGTTTGCAATCAATGTTAGCTTGGTAACAAAGAATTCAATATTCACCGTTAGATCGAAAACATAGCTTGTTATACACAAATGAAATGCACGTTTCTATTCATGTGTAACTGTACCCAAACATGTACATTAGTTGGTTCAACAATAGCTAAGGAAATGGTTAGCCATATGATCACTTTCATATCAACCATATTCTTCTTCACCATAACTAGTTCAAATGACTCAAATGAACTAGTTAGAGAGTTGTTCAATTGCAAGGAAATATTATGTACTACACAAGACACAGTTGAATAAAAAACGATGTGATTCACTTGAATCGGTTCATGAACTATATAGCCACGGTTTGCAATTGCATTCCTTAGTTAAAATGAACAAGTTCACAAACATCGCTTTTAGATATAACCTACTCAAGTTCGCAGACTTAAGTTCCCGGATGGAGTTTACAAACTCCAGCAGAAATTCTCGGGTTTGAGAACTTCGCCAGTTCGCGGATTGAGTTCGTGGACTTATCTCACGCACTACTCCGGTTCACTTGATCAACAAAGTTCGCAAACTTCGGTTCAAGGAATAAGGACTTATACATATATGTGTTTCCACAACAATGCTTATATCCTCCAATGTTTATATAATCTAAACTCTCATTTCAATCATTGAAACATTCTCAGAGGACGTTATATAGTTGTTATTCACAAACCATTTTTCGTCAGAACAATTTTCAAAGTGATTGAAACATAACATGACTTTCGTCACTAGGTAAATATGAACTTGGCTAAAGCGAAAGCTTACCAACACATATTTCAAGAAATATATAGGCGAGATAAACTCGGCTCGAAATACCAAATGTGTATAATCTAAGTCTATATAGTAAAACGACTTTTGTCTCAAGATAGGAGATAAATAGACTTTTGAGTAATAGATAAGTTCAAGTCTCCACATACATTTTAGTAGATGAAGATCCACCAGTTCCTTTGGTAGTCCTTCGTCTTGTATGATTATTTTCATGGAGTTCTTGAGCTCAACTACACCTTCTATCCTAGTCCGAGACCTTAGCTATAGTAGACTAGAAATCAAGACTTATAGTTTTGATCACTAACATTAACAAACATGCTTGAGATAGCTACGCATGCGAGTTCGACCGAGCAATGCTCTAACACCTTACTTCTCAAAAAATTAGGTTTTATCACCTAACACTCACACGGGCATTATTTTAATAAATGATGAAACCAACATTTTATCGTCATTCTTTCACCAACCGGTCAACTAAGGACCCTGATGCACGCTCACTCGAGCACTTGGGAACCACATGGTCGTCCATCATCCCATGTGGTCGGTCCCTCCCTCACTCATGACCCATTTTCAACAATTCATCAATTGACGAATAATATATCAAAAATTAGGGTTTTGAACAAACGCTCCACAAATCATCATTCTGAGCAAGTTCAAACACTAATAAATTTATGTTGATCCAGCAATCAACATCTGGATTAATTATATAATATTTGATAGTCTACCAATATTTTAATTAATATTTTATTGGGTCACGTCACCAATAAATAATTTGTCGAATTGAGCAATACTTGCTCAGTTGCTCGAATATTGATCCAACTATCAATACTCAGTAAAATATCAGTAATTCGTCGAATTGAGCAATACTTGCTCAGTTGCTCGAATATTGATCCAACTATCAATACTCAGTATTTCGTTGAACTGATCAATACTTGCTCAGTTGCTCGAATATTGATCCAACTATCAATATTCAGTCATTTATCAGTAATTCGTCGAATTAAGCAATACTTGCTCAATTGCTCGAATATTGATCCAACTATCAATATTCAGTAATTTATCAATAATTCGTCGAATTGAGCAATACTTGCTCAGTTGCTTGAATTTACAATATTTTCTCAGGCGAGCAATATTTAAGAACGTCTAACATGTTCAATCCATGAATCATTGAGCGTTCGATCACTCATGCTCGATTCAACAAAACTTAGACTCACTGCCTAATAGTCAACGACAGACTAATCAAATACACGTCTGCTTGTAGACACCACATTCGTGAGACATCAATCACGTCATATGGGGGATATTACTTAGGGTTTTGGTCTGGCGGCCTACGGCACGTATGTTCATCCATGATGAGAAATGTGAGTAAGTCGTGCAAACGGTTGAAGGAGTTAGCAAAGCACTGGGTGGACGGTTAACTAAGTCTTCGCATGACATGGAACTGGTTTTACCACGATCTTCCATTTTCCCACTCTTTCACTCATGAAACCGTCATACTTACTGGGATCAATGTGTTCGCTATTCTGACAATATAAATAAGTTCTGAATTGATGACTAAAACAATCATCAATCGTCTACACACAAGTCCTCTCGATCAAACTTATTTACACATATTTGAAGAAACCTTCAACACACCCACAATCCTTGATCATCATTGATCCCACAATTATGAGCTTTCCTCCTACAGATCAACCCATGTCCTTCTTTGTGACCAAATTGACTTTGGAACGGCCATTGACTTGGTTTAGGCTGGAGTCTTACATATTGATCTCTCGAACTCAAAGCACTCCCGTGAAGTGCATCTGTGTGACTTTAAGCAGTTTGCTCGGTTGAGGAGTCTCGCTCAAACCGTCATCTCTTCACTTCCCTAAAAAACCAGCAAATCATTTTTCCCCATCTACAGATTGGAGACCACAGTGGGAGATTAATCTCTCGGTTGCAATTTCATATTTTCACAAAATGGCTGGTCTTAGGTATGGGTTAGTTACAAATGCAAACGACGTTGGCACTAGCAATACTGGTGGTACTCCAGAAACTGCTCCTGCTCCCAACAACGGCACTGGTGATACCACTCCTCCTCCTCAAACCAACATTGGAGACAATCTTCTTTTCGACTGGCATCCCGAAGAAGTCAGAGAAAATCCACCCACCATAGCCGATCTCATGAAGGTCCAGGAAGTTCTCGCCAAAAATAAAACTGATATGGATACTACTCAGAAGGAGCTATGCAATTATGTCAAAGATCTCACCGACAAAATCTCAGAGAAAACTAAGGAAGGGTCGGAGAAAGGAAAAGCCAAAGAAATAGACCCTGAAATTTCATCAATCCATATGGTGGATGATGAAGCCTGCAAAGCTGTAGAAAATCAATCGGAGAAGGAGTCTGCAGGTTTCATCACTCGTGAAGATCTGGAACGCTTCATGGAGGCTCGGGGAAAAGAAAAGACACCATCTGTCCATTGTCATCAACCTACCTATTCCTTTGTTGTACAGATATTTTCTCTCCCGAAAGGATATATTTCTCCAACGTGCATTGCTAGTTGGGGAGAAATGGTTAATGCCTTCTATAGAAAATACTTTTTCGTCTCAGAGCAGATTACTCTCTCCGACTTAGGAAGAATGTATCAGAAGAGCAACGAACGATTATGTGAAAAGGTTCAGAGTCCAAGATTTGGATTGTCATGATCCGAATGTCACTGAACAACAACTGGTGAACTTGTACATCAACGAAATGAGCCCGGTCTACAAAGCCTTGCTGGAAAATCACTGGTTCCATACTTTCTTAGAGCTTCATGAAGCATCCAAACGATCAACAACTAGTGCACCTTCTTTACTGGAAAGAGCAAAGTCCGCGAGGTGGAGGAACCTCGAAGCATCCGACGCCTATTCAACAATCAGTAAAATCTCCATCCTTTAACAAATGTTGTTGCCGACAGGAATGAAAGGAAAGCCGAGACACAACATCAGAGCGCTTCTCCAACATCTCAGGATCCTTTGAAGGCGCGAAGAAAAGATAATTGATCCTGAAATGCACAAACCTGGACCCGACATCAACGAACGGGGAAATGACCAGACAAAATCAAACTTCTCTCTTCTCATGAAGGAGTGATCGAGTTACTGGAGGTCTGAGTTCAAGATGGTGCAATCATATTGTCGTTCATCAGGAGAGAGCCAACTGAATAAGAAATGGAGAATCTCAGGTACTACCTTCATAGGTTCATCGATCATCCAACAAGTAACTGCAATATTTTGAAGCACATCTTAAAAGATAAGGTTGATCCACAATAGCTTCAATTGGGGACTGAAGAAGTACATAAGAATCATCTCCCAATCAAAACCTTTACATTCTATGAAAGACATATTCATAGCACCGAATTACAAAGGAAAGACATATTCATAACACCGAATTACATTGTGTCAGACATCTTTCCATCCCGGAAATGCTCCTTGAATCTTCATCCACGGACAAGGAGATGCACGACTGGGGACTGCTTACCACAGTCCATCTCAGAATAAATGAATTCGGAAGAATGTTGATCGATATTGACACCGCCATCAACGTCATTCCACTGAAAACCCTCAGAGACGCAGGAATTACTCGAAAAGAATCTACTCGTGATCCCATTTCAATCAGAGACTTTGAAAGAATGCTCGGAAATACTTATGGCTATGTCACTCTCAAAGTGAACATAAGTTCAACCTGGACAGAAAACAAGTTTCACATAATCAGGAAGATCCAGGATATGACATGTTCTTCAGACGAGCGTGGATCCACGCTGAAAAGATGGGTACTGACAGAGCGCCTTTGTTTGCACATCTCTCCAACGAGGAACATTATGATCCAGAAGATTTGGCAGACGTTCCATCATCAGAGCACTTGGAGGAAGTTTGAACATTGACGAGGTTGAAACAAGAACATGCAAAAGAAGCATAGGCATTCATCAAGAGGTTTCGCAATTAGGCAAGTCTCATTCCTTCTATGTCTATGTAATTTAATTCCTCACATGTTATCCTAGCATGGGGACTCAATTCTTCTAGCAACTTCGCTATTGCAAGACGAGTAGTATCTTCAACGCATTAGTATTTTAGCAAGTGGTTGAATCTGACATTTCTCTGAATCGAGCACTGAGAAGTTCATTACTGAGATAATGTCCAAGCATGGAAAAGAACACTTTGGGCGTTTCTCCATAGCCTTGCAGGAGTTTCCATGTGTGCCACAAAATCAGAAAGCTCTGATGACTGCACAAGTGTTGAATCCCACTACCGCCACGAAAATGATGCTGAATCAACAGAATATACTCAGGGCCGAGACGATCAAAGCTAAGACATTTGATGCTTAAGGGATATGACGCTTCAACTCTCAATCATAAGAAGCCTTTAAATTGTATACCCAATCAAAGAGTACACCTCCTAGAGTGGCGAATCTAGCTTCAGCACAAATATCTCGACGATGACACACTGATTCAACACCAGCGCAATCAAAGTGTAACTAAAATACAATCGATAAGTCTTCATTATCCTATGATAAGACTTCTGAAGCAGATGCAACATCATTTATCTATGGATAGCACAAACTCCTCAATATACACTGGGGACTTAATCTTATTGGAGAAATCGATTTAAATCTGTTAGAGCATTGCTCGGTTGAACCCACCAAGAGTTGGTATGTCAAGTTTGGTTGTCATATTTTAGTGAATCAAAACTCATGTTAAGAGTCCTTGATTATGTACTAGAGTCAACTTCGTATAGGTTAGCTTGAAAGTATTAGGATATGATACATTACAAGTATTGCGAAGACTTGAAGATGGTGAAGAAGCAAGGAGCTACAATGACAAAAATCATCCTTCCACTTGAGGTTAGTGATATTTGACTTGAACTGTTTCACTCCCTAACGTATCTTTCAAGGCGTGCATATTGAAAACATAACTACGAAGCATATTTGAACTCTAGATAGACATAGTATTAAGGAATACAATACGAGGTTTATTGCTTAACCATTAAACTTTGTAGATACGACATCGCCATATTCATTTGAATGTTATTGTGATTATGTATAGGTATGAGGTGAGGATTTAATCCTAGGGAAAAATGTTTTACATGTGTTCTAAGGAAGTAAGTTCATAAACTTGTTTGTGAACCAAAAATAAAATTGCCAGGTGTTATTGGTTTTGTTATTCATTGCATATCTTATGAACAACAAATATGTGTGATTTAGTATAACCGCTCACAACTTGTTTGTGTTCTTGGTAGAACTATTCACAAAGGCCTGACTTATGTATTGGTATGACTTTTATTAGTGAAACCGATCTTAAGTAATCACCTGAGATGGTATGATCGGGTTTGTGTTATGTCTGACCAAATTTAGGAAAGGGGAAACGATCCTAGTAAGAGGTGCAGTACATCACAAAGGGGAACCGATCCTTGTATGAGGTGCATCAAGGTTTATAGCAGAAAGGGGAACCTATCCTATGGATATGTGCAACACGTTTTTAGGCAAAGGGGAACGGATCCTATGGACATGTACAACACATATAAGTTAGATACCATATATATATGGGGAACCGATCCTAGTACCTAGTCAACCGAATTTTTGGAAAGCTAGTGTGACTATGCATAGTACTCACATGGAGGTAGAACCGAAACTTGTTTTGCTAGAACCGTTAAACCCATGATTGTGATTGAATGTTTGTTTGATCAATCACATAGTTCTTGAAAGTCAGATGAACCAATTCTAAACTTGTTTGGAAGTGTGGCAAATCGGTTTCAAGGTTGTAAGTGTGAAAGAGAACTTACAAAGTAAGGATGTCGACATACTTTGAACACGTGTTGTGAATGTTTATTTCTTTAATTGTTCAAAGTTATTCCTTAATATCTAAAAGAAGAAAATCCCAGGTTCGAAACATAAGTAAGTTAAGAATCTTTTAATTAAGGTTATTAATTTCATTTTGTAGGGAAATACAAGAATTAGTAATGTGTATTTACTAATTAGATTTTCCGAGAGATTTCGATCATTATTTTTGGACGGAGAATTTCCAGGAATTATGGAAACCGAATTTGTGCTTTAATGAATATCTTGAGAATATTTTCGGTTTTGGAAATTCTTTGGTGTCCAAACTTCCTTGTCTATAAATACTTGAAGTTTGCCTTTCTATCAAACTAATCCTTCGTAACAACAGACTTCCTCTTTTGTTGTTGTTACTGGTGTAGCCGCCTATTCGTAGAGGAGAGTAACCTAATTAGGCGAAATCTCTTACGGCCGCTCAGTTTAAAGTCTTCTTTGGGATCGAGAAGTTCTAGCATGTATTGTTGGTGGGAAACTAGATAATTGCGGTTTATCTTTAGTTTTCGATTGATTTGATTGACTAACGGTGGTTGAAATCTGATTGCACCTAGTTTTTTTATGCTTGAGGATCTTCTTTTCTGATATAAGATTCACTCAAACTATTTCAGAGTTTCGACAGTGATTTTTAGACTGTTGTTAGTTTTAAAGAAGATCTTGTGATAATCCATTGTTAACAGACTCCATTCTGTGCGTGATTGATCAAAAGAGATTCAAGTGATTATGTGCAGGTTTTTATTGAAGATTTAAGAAAATTTGAAGACAAAGAAGATATTGAAGATCTGACTTGGGTTTATAATCTTTGGTGTGCACAATACTTGTTTTGGTAAAAGAGGATCCAATTAATAATTGGTTTATCCTTGTGGTAGATTGGATTGATTGAGTAGATCGGCATCAACACAATTCTTTGGATTAAGAGTGTTGTTGGCTTAATCTTAAACGATTACTTCGGTAGTTGAACATAAGATAGATCTAAGGACCCGACGAAGGAGTTTACGTTAAGATAAACGGAAGATCCTTTGTCCGACTCATATCACTTGGTTGAATAGAGTTGATACCAAACAGATTTGTTGTTCCTTACTGTTTGGAATTCGAACCAAAGAAATTGTTTACGTGACTTATATATAAGTTGTAGGCGTGGGAATACAGACGGAACTAGGTGAACTATAGGTTTAGTTGCTTGGTATCAACTATACGAAGTTAGGTGTAATTTTGTGTAGCGGCTTAATCCTGAGAGTATTCAATTATGGACAAGGTCCCGGGGTTTTTCTTCATTTGCGGTTTCCTCGTTAACAAAATCTTGTTGTGTCATTTACTTAATATTTCCGCATTATAATTGTTTTATTATAATTAAAGTAAATTACACAAACGTTAATTCCTATTTACTTGATAAGCAATCCTATTGTGTTTGGTTAAGTCCGAACCTTTTTATCAAGTAACATACTTCGTTTTTGTATTGTCTCGATCTCGTATCCATAGACGAACACGAAGTGTGAACCAATTATTTGTATTGTCTCGACCCAGTCCATAGACAATCACTTTCGGGGAAAGGACTTATAGGTAGGAAAAGTTTTAGACTGAGGTAAATTTGGGTATCCTCGTCTTTTCAAAATCAATTTCAATAAATGTTATCCACATAACAAGTTCTTGCAACCCATGTGGTTTCATGAAACTTCATTAAAGGGACCTCTCTACATCACAAGCCCCTGCACGGCTGAAGAAATTCCTTTTTTCACCAATCACATCCAGAATGAAGACTACTGCTACTATCTACCGCAACAATGTCGACTCACCGACGGAGCCAGTTCGTAGTGAAACCGTAGTGTTCAGGAGAATTAGGGTTGAATTCCCAGTACACCTTCATCTTAGGTATGCTCAACCCACCAACTAGTTCGTAAATGTAAAAGGCTCACTGGATGGAGGAGCAATGGATATGTCGATAATCATGGTTATAGCCTTCTCGGTCTTTGGAGCAACTCTATCCAAAGTCTCAGCATCAACAACGGTCTCAGGAGAAACATCCTCATAACAGGGCTTCATCAACTAACCATTCTCTGAAGTGTTACACATGAAGCAGAATTCTCCAAGAACTAATGATTCATATCAAGATATGTAGACCTGATAACATGATCACATGAAAGTCTTTCCAAATCTTGCACGACTGGTGGCCACAATCCAAAGTCTTCTAGAAGATGTTCTCATCACCTCTACAAATGAGATACAACACACTTTAGGCCATGGGTTTACAAAAACGTACTAATGGGTGAGGAATGGTACAATGATTCCTCAACGAAAGATGTTCGTCTATGTCTCTTCTACAACATACCAAAAGGGTGCATCAATCGGACATACGAGCTTAAAGATATGGCATTTATCGTCAGGTCTATGAAATATGAAAATTTTGTACGGGATTACAAATTACAAATGTGCACACTTCATTGGCCGATCTCTACAACTCCAAATTGAGTGATTATTTTCTCATGTGATAACTCAGTCTCTTAGCTTAAAAATTTGGGGTCAAGCATCGAATTCCGACGTAGTATGAGGTTCCTACAGCTTCCAGAGCGTACAACATGCAAGCAACAATTCTTAGACGGGATTCATAACTTCCACAGTCGATCGGTGCCCACCAAGTCTTTCCACTATGTACTTCATCAAGGTACCTCCAACTTCAACCACCTAGGTATTTACATAAAATTTTCTACCTGGGTCCACTATCCAAGTCTTGCCAGAAGAAGAGAACACGAAAATGAGAGATTTAACAAAATACTGGGGACTGACGGTCCACTAATCATGACGATCAGTTTCACAGTCCAAGACCCATGGCACCAGACTCTCATGTTATAATCATTCATCATAAAAGGAATGTTACCACCGGGACATGAAACCATGGTTATTACACCACCCCCTCTTGAGAGCAACCTCAGTTATGGTCCCGTGACCAGGGTTTCAGAAGTGATTTTTCTACGACTGACAGAAACAAGATGGCTGCAACCACCATGCTCATGTATCAATCAAGGGCTCCTGATATCAAACCAATCAATGAAATTTAAATCCTTCACCAACCATTCAAGACACAAGCGAATGGTCTAAAGACACAACAAGAGTGTTTTACAACAAGCTCGTCTGAGATGATTTTACACTGTCCTGCACAAAGAAGCGAGTTGGGAGAAATTGGTGAAGAATCTAGGGATGGGTCATATACCATTCTATTTGTGTGGATATCATATACAACATGTACAAAATTCACAGCAATTGGAGAAACGAGCAAAGATATGTGGCCAAAACATTGGACTACATGCCAGCTGAAAAATTTTTGGAAGTCACCTGGAAGTTTATTGTTTCGCCTATTTCGGCCCCTAAACATGCTCGAAACTCAAAAATCTTCTTTAACAAAGCTTGGAAATTTCATGGGAATGAAAAAACATGGGTATATCGCGAAAACCCGACATCGGACGAAGATTCTACAACGTTTTTACTGAAAGGCTGAAGTCTGGATTTTTCTGGCGACGTATTTCGGAAAAATTTCTCATATATTTGTATGTATTCATTCACAAGTCAGCAATTTCATACTTCTATACAGAAATTATGGGAGGAATACTTACTTGAGGGGTCTCTAAGCCGTTCGGAGGATCAGTATTGCCGGAATCACCATTAGTAGCATTATTTCCTTCATCCGGTCCTGGGTTTTGAGAATTCTCTGCCTCACCATTTTCCAAGAAAGAATGAGCATTGTCAATACTTTATTCATCCATGAAATCTCCTCCTGGATATATCAGCAATAATTATTAATGTTTCATTCAAGGAGTGCTATGAACGATTATACGAAGAGGTACTTACATCAACTTCTTCTTCAATGTTCGATTCAGAGACTGTTTATTCAGCAGCAGTGAATTGAAGACCGTCAAGGCTCGATGGGGAAAAGTTCTGAGACGAAATAACAAACATTGGTTTCATGATCCTAATTGCAGGGACAAGAAAAAGTCATGGTGTAGGGAACGCTAACAACTCACTAAAGAAACAACCAGTGGCTTTACAATGTTCAGTATCATTCTATAATCCTTACTTCTGGATTCTCCGCCCCGAAGACTTACTGTTATTTCTGAGTAATCCACATCGATCCGAGGTCTCACAGCACGACCAACCTATGGATATTTCAATCTTGGCCGAGCGGAAACCATCTCAACAGTAGGAGGTTCTTCCACGAAGAAATCTTCATGCATTACTCATATTAAGTAACCAGGAGTACAACTTAGTATGAAGGATCTCTCACCATCACTCATAAGTCTCGGAAATACCATTTCTTGAAGATTGCATCTGTAGAGATGTCATCTCTGGGGAAGTGTCATCATGGGAGTCAGTCATTCTTGCAAAGTGGTTGTGACAGATGCATAACATTTCTAATTTAGCACATCATTCATACTAAGCGCATGATTCAACAAAACAATGAATCATGAAATAAAGATGTTCACATCAGCATCTACAAAAATGGTAACAATCCAACTCTTACCTATTTACAATTTCATTGGCTGTAGTGATTATAATGTCAGAATTTCGAAAAACTTGCTCGTTCCTTCAAACCTGCAAAGACGAGCAAAATTCATTATTCAAAATCATGACTTGATTTTCATAAAAACGCGAACAACCCATGTAAATTTTAATGTGTGAGCATTCACTGGTTTTTCAAAAATTGGATAGATGTCCATTCTACAATTGTGAAAACTCACATGCAGACATTATTTCACCATGTATAATTGTCTAATTTCAGCAGTTGTTTAAAATCAAAACATTGATTTTACAAAATATATATATATATATTTAACCTGAGACTCACGTAAATTTGAAATATATATATATACATTTTCGCACCCTTCGCGCGAGCATCTATCTTTGAAACGAGAGTATATTTTCAAAGATTTCTTAAAGTTCGAAGATAAAAATTTTCATAAATCTCATAAAAAATTTTTATTACTGACAGACGCACGTCTATTAAAAAAAAAACTTTTCTCTCGAACGAGCATCCACCTTTGAAACGAGAGTTTATTCAATTTTGTGAAGTCTCACATATTTCGGTTTTCGTGAAAACTCATAGATAAAACTTTTATTATTAGACTCAGGTCTATTTTTGTTTCTTAAACTAACAAAAAAACGCCTATTCCTAAAACAAAGATTTCTTCTTTTGCGCCTGGGCCCGCAAATGCTAAACCGACCAAAAAATTGAACTCTAACTGTCCAAATCAGCAGTGCTTCGTCTCTCTGTAACCATAGAATGATCCTCTACCACACTGTCAGGGTCCTTACCTATGGTTTGCTCGTACATGACACCATTGGAGCAAACCGGGGCTATGAAAATGCCTTTGTACGACTAAGTCCGACTGCTTATCTCGTTTGACTGGAAAATCACCATCTAATGCTTACTGCAGAACATGACTGTCCCCCACTAAGCAGGGGACTTAATATTGATGGTGGATTTTCGGCAAGGGCTAAAATCGTAAAATCATGATACTACATGTTTCTGACCCGACTTCAAGAACACATGTGACGATTCATGTCTTGCGATCCGTGAACCGTGTCACAATCTCTGATCGAGTACCTCTCATATCCATGATGAATATGATTCTCGAAAGGCCTCCCACTAGCTGAGCATTCGATGTTGCGCATTTCATCATGACCTCTATGTAGAATAACATGATTGGGCAGTCCTCCTGCATAATTATTTGTTGAAAGGGCTTAACGCCTTCAGAACGTCGGCGATACTCATTGTTCCCTGACTACATAGAGACTCATCTCTACATAGAAGAAATATTGGGCGGTCCTCCTACATAATTTTTTATTGAGAGGGATTAACGCCTTTAGGACGTCAGCGACACTCGTTGTTCCCTGACTATGTAGAAAGACCCTGTATAGATTCAGGCGGCTCTCCTACATAATTGTTTGTTGAGGTGGATAAACGCCTTCAGGACGTTAAAAACGTTGCACGATTGTTCCTGACTATATACTTTTCAGAACGAGTATGATGCTTCAACTATCTCATATCTCGATTCTACAATAGATTAATTCTACCGTGACATTCGCCACTGAATTCCTAGAAAATAATCTATTATATCTCATCACTCCATTCCATGAATCCCCGGCTGACTCCATGTATTAGTAATAGATAACCAATTCATCTCATTACTCTGTTCCCTGAATTCCCCGACTAGATTCATGGATTAGTAATAGATGCACAATTCATGATTATTACTCCGTTTCATGAATAATTCTCCACTGAATTTCATGAATTAGTGATAATTACTTAACAATCGGGCATCTGGACTATCACCGAGTAAGCCCCAATGAAAATGGTGCAAGTGTACTCAACAATGATGCACGAACGAGCATTCGAAAATATGGAAAATGAGGAATCCTACACAAAACAGGAGAGAGAACATAATAATAAAAAATAGAAAAGAGGCGCCTAGGGACCGGGCCGACCGGCCGGCCGGACATGCCGCCGTGGACGGTCCCCCACGCCTCTTCCTTTTATTTTTCTTATTTTATTTATTTTCATGAACTCATGAAAACTCCTTCATTCAAGCAACTTTCCTTGTTTGAGAAAAACTCACGGTTTCTCCATATTTTCATGGTTTCATGAAAAATAATAAAATAGAGAAAGGTGTCGTGGGACCGAGCTACCTAGCTAGACGGCCATGCCCTAGCCGCGGCCGGTCCCACAACTTGCAATCCCTTGTTTTCATAATTATTATTTCCCTCATCTCATGAAACTCCTCCGTTTGAGCAAAAATCATGGTTTCTTCATATTTTCTCAAATATTTCTCAAACCATGAAAAGGCCAAAAAACTCAAATGGTCACGTGACCGACTGGGCTACTCACGTTAAATATTAAAATATTATTTTAATATTTTCCAAATTTTGATTAAACGAGCAAAGTTCTACTTGCTCATTCGAGCAAAATCAAGAATTTCAGTCAAACATCGAACTTTTCTGAAAATCTGAGATATTTCTCAAACGCACACCAGAAAATACCAAAACTCTCAGGATTGAGACAAGGACGTTTTGGTGACACGGGCATGCTTCCTTGACCGACCAAGGCCGGCCCTAAGGCTTGCAAGGAGCCGGTCCCACAGATTCTCATAATTTTGACCTAATTTGCTCAATTGCTCATATCGGGTCCAAACTCTTTCCAACCAACTTGGAATTTTCTCAATCGACCATCAGCCGGTCCCACACCACCAAGGGCCGATTCTATTCCCTCTTGGCCGGTCCCTTAATTCTCAAAAAATTAGGTTTTTATCACCTAACGCTCACACGGGCAATATTTTAATAAATGATGAAACCGATATTTTAGCGTCATTCTTTCACCAACCGGTCAACTAAGGACCCTAGTGCACGCTCACTCGAGTACTTGGGCACCACATGGTCGTCCATCATCCCATGTGTTCGGTCACTCCCTCACTCATGACCTATTTTCTACAATTCATCAATTGATGAATAATTGATCAAAAATTAGGGTTTTGAACAAACGCTCCACAAATCATCATTCTGAGCAAGTTCAAACACTAATAAATTTATGTTGATCCAGCAATCAACATCTGGATTAATTATATAATATTTGGTAGTCTACCAATATTTTAATTAATATTTTATTGGGTCACGTCACCAATAAATAATTTATCGAATTGAGCAATACTTGCTCAGTTGCTCGAATATTGATCCAACTATCAATATTCAGTAATTCGTCGAATTGAGTAATACTTGCTCAGTTGCTCGAATATTGATCCAACTATCAATATTCAGTAATTTATCAGTAATTCGTCGAATTGAGCAATACTTGCTCAGTTGCTCGACTATTGATCCAACTATCAATATTCAGTAATTTATCAGTAATTCGTCGAATTGAGCAGTACTTTCTCAGTTGCTCGAATATTGATCCAACTATCAATATTCAGTAATTCGTCGAACTGAGCAATACTTGCTCAGTTGCTCGAATATTGATCCAACTATCAATATTCAGTAATTTATCATTAATTCATCGAATTGAGCAATAATTGCTCAATTGCTCGAATATTGATCAACTATCAATATTCAGTAATTTATCAGTAATTCGTCGAATTTAGAAATACTTGCTTAGTTGCTCGAATATTGATCCAACTATCAATATTCAGTAATTTATCGATGCTCAGTTGCTCGAATTTACAATATTTGCTCAGGCGAGCAATATCTAATAACTTCTAACATGTTCAATCCATGAATCATTGAGCATTTGATCACTCATGCTCGATTCAACAAAACTTAGACTCGCTGTCTAATAGTCAACGACTGACTAATCAACACGTCTTCCTTGCAGACTCCACATTCGTGAGACATCAATCACGTCATATGGGGGGATATAACTTAGGGTTTTGGCATGCCGGCCTACGGCACGTGTATTCATACACGATGAGAAATTTGAGCAAGTCGTGCAAACGGTTGAAGGAGTTAGCAAAGTAGTGGGTGGATGGTTAACTATGTCTCCACACGACATGAAACTGGTTTTACCACGATCTCCCACTTTCCCACTCTTTCACTCCTGAAACCGTCATACTTACTGGGATCAATGTGTTCGTTATTCTGACAATATAAATAAGTTTTGAATTGATGACTAAAATAATCATCAATCGTCTACACACAAGTCCTCTCGATCAAACTTATTTACACATATTTGAAGTAACCTTCAACACACCCACAATCCTTGATCATCATTGATCCCACAATTCTCAGCTTCCTTCCTACAGATCAAGCCATCTCCATCTTTGTGACCGAATTGACTCTGGAACGACCATTGACTTGGTTTAGGCCGGAGTCCTACAGATTGATCTCTGGAACTCAAAGTACTCTCGTGCAGTGCATCCGTGTGAGGTTATGCAGTTTGCTCGGTTGAGGAGTCTCACTCGAACCGTCATCTCTTCACTTCCCTAAAAAACAAGCAAATCGTTTTTCCCCATCTACAATTATAAAAAATAATTTCAGTTTTCATTAAGAAACAATGATATCCGATGCGAAGCACGGGTTACTATCTAGTTTTCAAACTTAAAATACATGCCCAAGATTCTACAAGTCTTATCCTCTTAATACAACATTATTATAATACCCTTTCATATATGTTTTTTTTCACATATAAAATTTCCCTTAACCTATCAAACACCATTGTTCACCATCAACCACCACCACTAAACACCACCACCACCGACAACAACCACCACCAACCATCACTGTCTACCACTGCCGACAACAACCACCACCATCATCACCCACAGCTACCAATGCCGACAACCATCATTTTCCACCACCTCCAACCACTATCGTCGCAGCCAACCACCTCTACTGCCGCCAACCACCATTGTCCACCACCACCACCGTCAACCGATGCCACCAACCACCATCACTACTGACCACCACTACCGACAACCCCCACACTTCCAACCACCATCTACACCAGCATTACCCCACCTCTGCTAACCACAACCACTTTTCTCCACCACTGTCGCCGTCACCACCATTACCATCACCATGTGGAGTCAACTTACTGAAGTTGTTGAAGTTGTAAATCTGAGGCAAGTAGCTCAAGTTGTCTTGAAAGTGGAGGCAACTAGCACAAGTTACCTCAAATAAAAAGTGTACAAAAACAAGTTGCTAAAACAAATGGAGCCGACTAGCCCAATTTGTCTTCAAAAATGAAGGCAAATAGCACAAAGTTGTCACCGAATTTGAGGCAACGAACTCAAGTTGTCTTCAAAAATGAAAGAAACTAGCATAAGTTGTCTTCAAAAGTGAAAGAAACTAGCACAAGTTGTCTCCAACAAAAAAATACATAGGGAAAAATCTATTAAAAAAATGAAGCCAACTAGCCCGAGTTGTCTCCAAATCTAGAAGCAACTTGTTCAAGTTGTCTACAAATATGGAGGCAACTAGCACAAGTTGTCTCCAACAAAAAAAAGTACATGAACAAGTAGTTAAAACAAATGGAGCCAACTAGCTCAAGTTGTCTCCAAATATGGAGGAAACTAGGACAAGTTGTCTCCAACAAAAAAAGTACATGAAGAATTAGTTAAAACAAATAGCGCCATCTAGCCTAAGTTGTCTCCAAATCTGGAGGCAACTAGTCCAAATTGTGTTCAAATATGGAAACAACTTATTTAAGTTGTCTCTAAATATGGAAGCAATTAGCACAAGTTGCCTCCAAAGAAAAAGTATATACAATTGCATGAACCTGGTGTGAGTCGAACACACATCTTCTGACGTCTAGTCAGTTGTTCTACCATTGCCATCAAAAAAGTGTATACCACCAACATTGTAACCTACAATAGCAATCTAATTTCCTAGGCATTTGGTACGAGAAAATACCATATCATTTCAAATTTGATTGAATTTAGAATAGTTAATTATGGCATGAAAATGATAGTTTTTTCTTCTTAGTCAGTGGTGGTTAATTGCTTAGGTATACCGCTATTCAAAATTGGCATGAACCAGAAAAACAGTAAAAAAAACTTCAGATTCACCATCTTACTACGCTGAATTCGAGCATCTCTAGCTCCCTTTACAACATTTCTTTTGTGGGGTTTTAGAGATTCTATTACCTGAAGTCACCCAAAAAAAAGTTGAAATTAAGTAGATTGAATAACGAACTAAGGGATGATTTATATAACATAAGCAATAGAAAATTTAATGGTTCAAATTCAGATTGAAAAATCAAGTACTTGCATTAGAAGTTTTGTGGATTTGACGAGTAGCTCTTGAAGAAAATCGAGCTTTGTGAGCCTTGTTCACTTCTGGACTTCACTCTTTTTCTCATTCCATATCTCTCTCTCTTTCTGTTCCACATTTTTCTCTCAAACTCTTTATATCTCTACAACAACAATGGAGATGTACCTGAAAAGACGAGGGTACCCAGATACACCACAATCTTTTATTTTGATCACAACCTATTCAAGACCCACCGTGTATAAACCTCTTTAAGCAACAATCACTAAAGGAATATTTCAACACGGTGTTCACTTGAAATAGGTTAGTCCGAACTGGCCTAACAATGTGGGAAATCAAAGCCAAGTGGAGAATCACAATACACCTTGTGTGATCGTCTATGGATACAAGATTGAAATAATACAACAACAAGATGTTCACTTGATATTAGTTATGGTACAAGACCGAAACACTATCAATATCAAGTGCCTAGTTAACGTACAAGTGTATTTACTTTAACTATAATACAAACACAATTATAATGCGGCAATAAAGTAAAGAACACACCAGAATTTTGTTAACAAGGAAAACTATAATCTTGTAAAAAAACCCCGGGACCTAGTCCAGTTTTGAATACTCAATGAATTAAGACACTACAAAAAGTAAACCTGCAACTTCATGTAGACAATATCAAGCAATCTAAATTCCTAGTTACTCAGCTTCAGCAGTATTCTTGTTTTAATAACATCTAGCAGAACCGAAGTTCTGAATAGACGTTTGATACTAGATATCCTAACAGAACAGTCATTCTCTTTAGCACTAAATATAGTATATTTTCTTAATGGTTCACAATAACTTCTTCTACCAATATTTCTGAAAACGCGGGGGTACAAAAACCACAATCAACTATTTCGTTTGGAAATCTGTATGAACTAAACCTTAATAATATTCCGAGAGTAAAAAATCAATCAAGGAATAATACAAAAGTATTTTATCTCTTACTCAACACAATCAAGTTAAACAGAAACAAGTCTGTAAACCCGATTATAGTGTGTGAGTTCTTGGACCAATATCTTTTGTGTTGATCACAACCTATTCAAGACCCACCGTGTATAAACCTCTTTAAGAAACAATCACTAAAGAAATATTTCAAAACGGTGTCCACTTAAAACAGGGTTAGTCCAGACTGGTCTAACAATGTAAAAATAACAAAGTCAAGTGTCCAAGATCAATTAAGTTTTATCCAACAAACAAGATTGGATTTAACAACAGTGATTGATAAACATACAACTTGTATTATTTCAATTATATAAAGAATATATAATGCGGAAAAGAAATAACATAGACACCAGAAATTTTGTTAACGAGGAAACCGCAAATGCAGAAAAACCCTGGGACCTATTTCAGAATAAACACACATTAATTATAAGTTGTTACACCAATTTCCTACTACCTATTCGGATTAGATGTAACACCCGCTTCAACTGTATTCAAGTACTTATAGAACTCCTAGCAGAACACTAATTCTCTTTAGGAATTTTTCTCGTAAATCTTCTAGAAGAACACAAATTCTCTTGATAAGTTATTCTTGAAATCTTCTGGCAGAACATAGTTCTCTTCAGAAGCACTCTCAAAAATATTCTAGCAGAATGTTAGTTCTCTATAGAAGAAGCAACAACACGTTGATATTTTTTTTGATCTTTTGCTTTCACAAAACACCAGTTTGATTTCCCTTTAGATGTGAATCAAGGTTTTGGAAATATTGTGTTTGTCTCGAACAACTACCAAATAAAAGTAGTGATACCAAAACAAACTTGTAAATTAGGGTTTCAACTTACAATCAGTATGCGTACTCACAAGAAGTCTGTGAACCTGATTTTCGGAAGTGAACTTGGGCGCTTCCAAAGATAAATTTCCAAGTTAAGAAAACCCTAATAATTCTACAACAAGAACAACTAAAATAAATCTAGAGATATATTGTTTAAACTTCTCAAGTATTTTACGAGATACCTTAATCGAAGTTTTCTTTGTAGCTTCGATTTCGACCAACTAGTATCGGTATACGATCGATAAATTAAATGTTTCAAAACCTAGGGTTTATTATCAACAACTCTTGAATAGTCTTATATCAGAATAGAAGACCTTAGAATAGACAAGAGGTGAAAAACCTAGATTACAAGTTGCGTAACTATCACGAAGATTATTACTAACTCGGCTTTGCGATCCCCAAAGCAAAGACTTAATTATCTCACTCTTGTTCACGTCGAACAGAAGACATGGAAAACAACCTTATGAACCTTACACCAATTTTCCAAGGGATGAAAAATGTGGTATTCACGAACCCTTTATTTATAGTGAACAAGGTAGCTTGAAATCTAAGCAAGGGAAATCTATTTTCCTTTTTCAAGACTCTCCTAATTCTGGGAGTCTTTCCTAAGTTACAACTCTTGCCTAAATAATTACTTTAGCATATATTGTATTTATGTAAATAAATCACAATTTAACATAGGAAGGAATTCTAAAATATCACAAACACTTTAATATGGTAATCAAATATGTTTGGAGTAATAGCCATCTTGCCTAGATAAGGAAACATCAAAAACTTGACTACAAAAGGCCTCTAGTTACGTATTTGCGCTCAAGTCCGTGAACCGTTACAAAGAGTTCGTGTATTGTTTCCTACTAACGAACTGCAACATTAACAGCAACACTTATAACTGTTGCTTCAACAAATCACTCATGGCCTCTTCGTTATAACTCGAAATTGAGTGATTCTTGGCTCGTTGAATTCGTAAGCTCATTCACAATAACATGAGAACCTTTCTAGGGATAAATATTATTGTCACAAAAGTCGTGGATCAAATAAACATTTAACGTCATAGGAATTGTTCCATAGAGTGAGCATTTGTTTCGATAGATTATAAAGGTAGAATTGAACAAGAATCCAAATGAAATCAATCACCACGTACCTTTGTTGATGAAGTCATTGTTGATGTCTTCTTGTAGTCTTCAGTATTCATCCTTCAAGGATAGCTTCGATTCTACTTCTTAGACCTATAATCTAGTCTGAAACTAACTTTAATATACTAAATCAAGAACGCGTTTTGGTAACTAAACTTGACAACTAGCTTGACATACCAACGCTAGTGGGTTCAACCGAGAAATGCTCTAACAATCTCCTCCTTTATCAATCTTAGTGACAAAACCATTTTACATATGAATTTAAATAAACAAAAGCATTACAGCTTCAAAACCCATCATGCTTAATTTCCTTGGTTCTTCAACTATGCGTGTGTTCATCTTGTACTTATTGAAGATCCATAGCATAGTATTATTATCCTTATCAAAGTCCATTTGTATCATAACTTCGAAATAATACTACGGTGATATGTTTCTCCCCCTTAGTCAATACTTCCATCTTTTGCATATGAATCCACTCTCACTTACATAATGATCCGTAAACCATATGTATGTAATATGAACTACTAAATAATTCTCCCCCTTTTTTTCAATATAAATTGTCAAAGGTAAGAAAACTATGGGATCGTAATGAATTCTCAAAAGATAATTCATGACTAAAGAACATATCAACTTTACTTTAGATGATATCACATAGTCTAAACTTAGTGGATTCATCAAGGATTTTATTAAGATACAATTTAACCCCTACATACTCCACAACCGCTTCTCTCCACAAAGATATAGCAATTAAGCACAAGTTCTTTTAAGAACTCTCCCCCATTTGATGTCATTCCTAAAAGAACAACACGAGTGACCTTACTCCAGGGAGAAGGATTTATATATATTGGATTTTGGAAATCCCGCTAGGAGATATGAGCTAAGAACCAATCATCGAAAGTCTCTCATGATATAGTGTTAATAAAAAGAATTAGAACCATCCCATGGTAATCAAACAGTACACAATATGTAATCATGAAGATCAAGTATTATGATCATCTTTTCTAAGATACAAACTTGTATATACAAGAATTGATATGCTTGGAAGGAAGAACAACCTTTTACACAAGGATTTACACCAACAATGGTTATCATAAGTGTATGAAAAAGTTTCTTTGACAATAATAACAACATCCATTGACTTTCATTATTTCTTCTAACCTGTTATACTTTAAGAATTTCAATACAAATCAAGTTAGGTAATTAAGAATCATACACGTGGTATATAGAACAATTAGCCGCATTATTTCATAATGCATGTGCTAATATTTGACTGGTAAGTATATGTGTTCTTACCAGTTCAAGGGTTGTAATACCAAAGCGTTTTCCACTTACGGTAATACAAGTTCAGGTTCCTTAGTTCGCAACCAATCCTGAATCCATGAGCATAGACAATATAGTTTACATACTAATATGTGAACAAAATGTCTTTTAGCCGAACTAGAACATACCAGTTCGACTGTTCGCAAACAGGAGTCCCGGGCATGAACCAATTGTAATAGTTCGCGAACACAGTTCGTGAACAATAGTTACGGACCCTTAACAGTAAACACAGTTCGTGAACAAAGATTACTGACCCAACTAGCTCTTATCAGTTCGCAAATGGAGTTCGCAAACTAACATGTATCTGGTAGTTCTAAGATTCTTGGTTAATCAATTTGAAACATCCTTGGAAGACAATGATGGTAATCTCACACATACCACTAGTTCCAAGTAGTTCTCAAATGATTATTTAATCAATAAGAAACATCCCAAGTTAACATCAAATGACTGTCTCACACAAATCATGTAAGATGTACGAGGTTATTTTCACATGACTGATATAGATCGAATCAAACCATTCCTGAGCAATAGTAATCTTACATATACTATCTTCAAGGCTATTTTCGATTGATCATTTTATCAATACGAAACATCCCGAGTTAACATTAAATGATTGTCTCACACATATCATATAAAATGTTCAAAGTAATTTTCACATAACTTCAGTCATAAACTAGCTCATAACAATAAATTGTTCCACACATTCAAAAAAAATTACCCAACATAATATATGCGCCGCAATTCTTTTGCTTTCCTCACCGCATTTACTAGGGCTTCTTGGTGAGGATGCACTTCCAACACAATCAAGTTGTGTTGAGGTGAACAAAATCTTGCTCACCATAGGTAATCGAA
Source organism: Papaver somniferum (assembly GCF_003573695.1). NCBI lineage: Eukaryota > Viridiplantae > Streptophyta > Magnoliopsida > Ranunculales > Papaveraceae > Papaver > Papaver somniferum. The sequence continues at coordinate 47,317,039 of NC_039365.1, forward strand.
ACAAAATTATGCATAGACTCTAGGAATTTAACAACTTGCTTGAAACTTTCAATAATTGTTACATACCTCATTAAGATGTTTTCCCTTGTCTTACTCTTGTCTGAGAGATCCTTCTTAGTGGCACTCGTTGCTTTATTGATCTTCTTTGGTACCCATTTCTGAGTAGCTTTTGGATCAACGTATTTCTTTTTCTCCTTAATATTATTACGAAACTTCTTTCTTTATAACTGCAGCTAAGCTGATATTGGACAGAGCTAAGGTAGAGCTCTGCGAATCAGGAGCTAACTCGGCGATTGAATCGACGACAACTCAGTTTCGTTTTTTCTTAGTTTTTCGAGACTAGCATTCAAATCTTCATCGTCTCAGGTGAATCTGAACAAATTCTAATGATTAGTGGTATGAATCCTGGTATCGTTAATCAATAGATGGTAGTTTTTTTATTGAAAATATTTCATTAGAAAATGGATCTATAATTAGGTCCAATATTAAACATTATGATTCAAATTTTGTAACGAGTTCTTTTGATTCTTCGAAGATGAATTCAAATTCGAAGGATGATTCTCTATCTGGGTTCATTCCTGATGAAGTTATAGAAGACTGTTTGAATGAGTGGAGATACATCCTAATCAGAAGATTGGATTTGGTCAAATTAAATATGGAAACAGTTGAAGCATCTTTGAGAAAACAGTGGATTGTCAAAGGTAAACTTCAACTTATTCCTTTAGGTAAAGGTTTTTTTATCATAAAATTAGATAATGAAGAAGATAAAAGTTTAATTTGGAAAGGTATTTGGATTGTGGAATCTCAAACTCTGAAATTAAGAGCCTGGGATCCAAATTTTAATCCAGATAATAAAAAAACTACTTCAGCCTTTGTATGGGTTATGTTTCTTGGTTTAAGTATTGAGTACTGGAAGGAGAATATTATCCTGCAAATGGGTAACAAAGTTGGAAGAGCAATAAAAGTGGATGAAACTACATTGAAAAGAGAAAGTGGCTTTTATGCAAGTGTTTTAGTTGAAGTGGACATGGCAAAATCAATTCCTAGAAAAATTAGTATTGAATCAAAGTATGGAAAATTTGAGCAGCCTATACATATTCCTAAATTACCAAAGTTTGTAATCATTGTACAGTGATTGGCCACTTAGTTGTTGAATGCAGATTGAAGAGAAAAGAACAACAACAAGAGTCAACTAAGGAGGTATATCCTAAAAAGGTTTGGAAACACAAAGTAAAAGAAGTTCAGATACCTTCTTCTGTTGGTTTTGATATCTGTTATCCACCATAAAAAAAAAGTCAAGAAACACCTAAACCAGTTTTTCAAGTGGAGGAAATCTTTAGAGAAGAAGAATCTATTGATATTATAATTCATCCCATACTTCAAATTGGAGAATCTTCTACTTCATGGAGTTTTCACATATTACAAGACAAAACTGAAGAGCTTAAAGAACTTCTTGAGGTTCAGAATTCAACTTTACCAGTACAACAAATACTTGAAGTAAGTTCAAATACTCCTTCCATAAATAATGTAGTACAAATTAAACAACCAGTTAATGCTCTACCAAAAAGTAGATCTATTGATTCTCAAAGCTCTAAGGTGGGAGTTTTGAAAGAAGGTACTAAAATAAAAGCAAAGTTCAATAAACCAGTGAGAAATGTGACAACTAGAAATCAGGCAGCTCAGAAAAATAACAGTTCAGCTGGTAGTTCTAAATTTTCAGGAAAGAGGGGTCCTTCTTCTCCTCAAAAATCCTTCTAAATGAGAGTATTGTATTGGAATGTCAGAGGCTTAAGAAGATCTAAAGCCAAAGACAAATTATGAAGTTTAGTAAGTAATTTTTGTCCCACTTTAATTTGGTTTTCATAACCAAAAGTAAGAGTCAATTCTAACTCATGTACAAAACTGAGACTACCTGGAATGAATAAAAAAGTGATTCATAATTCTTCTGCAACAAATAAAGGAAATATTTGGCTCTTGTGGAGTGCTTCAATAAAAGACCCTGTGGTGGCATCTATTACAAAACAAGCAATAACAGTGGACATTGGTGGGAAACTTGTAACTGGTGTTCATGCAGATTCTTTAACAATCAATAGAAGAAGCTCATGGGAGGATTTAACAGTAAGATCTTGTTTAAATAAGCGTTGTATGATAATTGGGGACTTTAATGCAGTTTTGTCTATGGAAGAAAAGAAAGGAGGAAGAATTCCATTAACTACAACAATGCTAGACTTTAACAACTGCATTCAGAATTTTGAAATGATTCACGCTCCAAAAACATGATTAGAATTTTCATGGTGTGACAATAGAGCAGGAAAGAAAAGAATAGTGTGTAATATGGATAGAGTATTTTATAATGTGCACTTGCTTGAAACTTATCCAAGTTGGGGATATAAAGTTGGAACAAGAGGTACATCTAATCACAATCCACTGTTTGGAGCAAATGTTACTCTTCCCAAACCATCAAATGTTCCATTCAGAGCTTTATAAGTGTGGATGACACATGAAGGTTTCAAAAAAGTTATTGAAGATGCATGGAAAATTGAAGTGAGGGGCAATCCAAGTTTCATTTTCCTGACAAAGCTTACACATCTCAAAGTAACAATTAAAAATTGGAACTGGAATGTCTTTGGAGATGTAAAGAAAAAACTTAAGCAAGCAGATGAAGAAGTAATGAAACTATCTCTTATCCCAGACCAGTCTCCTAGTAACAATGTATTACTAAATCAACTTGTAACAACTAGATGAGTACAAGAGTTAATAAATCAACAACATCAAGACATGGAAAGACAAAAAGCTAGAGTTAAGTGGCTTACATATGGTGCTGCCAATACAAAGTTTTTTCATGTGAATATGAAAATCATACAGATGCATAATGCCATAGTGGAGCTTGAAAATGAAGAGGGTGAACTTATATCAACTCAACAGGGGCTTTCAGACATTTTGGTGAATCATTTTGAAGCAAAATTAAGATATAAATAAATTCAAATTTCTAAGGAGATATTTGATTCAGTTCCAAAAGTAATTCATAGTGCAGATAATGAAAATTTGGAAGTTATCCCTTCAGCAGATGAAGTGAAGAAAGCAGTGTTTGATCTAGATCCATATAGCTCACCTGGACCAGATGGTTTTGGAGGATGCTTCTATAAGATGGCTTGAGAAGTAATCAGTGAAGATTTTATTAAAACAATCCAATTTTGTTGGGAAAAAGAATTCATCCCAGCATGTATGAATGCTAACTTTTTAATGTTTCTTCCAAAGGTCAAAAATGCAAGAAAATCATCTTAGTTTAGACCAATTGGTGTAATGAATTTCTGTTTCAAGGTTTTTACCAAAATTATAACAACAAGATTGAGCTTTATGGTGCAAAAGATTGTTTCCCCTTAGCAAGGAGCATTTATTAAAGGAAGGAATATTCAAAATCAAATAGTGCTAGCATCTGAAATGATTAATGAGATGGACACAAAGATAAGAGGAGGTGAAAAAGCGGGGGGGG
>NC_039365.1:50288354-50288482 GCF_003573695.1 Papaver somniferum
TATATTTGTTTCATTTTAAAGATTTACATAATAATTTCTTAGATTAAAAATAATTTCGGTACAATATTACTAACAAGTTAAGTCATTTTATTTTGTACATTATATTCTCACTTTCTTAAGTCTAACGC